>NW_012135304.1:38087-86859 GCF_000956105.1 Propithecus coquereli | reverse complement strand
GTTTGGTCATTGGTTTGGTCATTCGACCACCCAGGCACCCCCCGCCCTCCTCTGCTGAGTGCGTCCCCCAAGCCAGGAAGAGCCTGTCTCAGAATCCATGGTGGGCGGTGGGCGGTGGGTGGGACATTCAGGAAAAGCTTCCTCTGGAGCTCGTGGCTGACTTGGATGACGATTTCTTGATGGTATAAAATGCGCCTCCCAATGCCTGACAACGGTTGTTGTCCCCAAGGTCTAGCTGAGGTGTGGACTAAGGTGGGGCCAAGGTGGGGAGGGGAGGAAGGCCGGTGTAAAATGGCGACACCTACTGCCCCTCCTTTGGAGGTTTCTTCTGCCCTGCTGCGGTCCCGGGCAACCCAGACAACCCAAACAACCCACCCTGCAGCCCTGTCAGCCCCGTCCAACCTCCTGCTCTTCCCTCAGCCCCAACTCGCGCTGTCTGGGGCCCTTCCCTACCCCCTTGCAGGTTTAAACCCACCTCAGCTAGCACCTCTCTCCAGGGGCTGTGGCTTTTTATTCCTGGTCTGGTGGAGGTTGGGGATTCCCTGAGCCTCCTTTGTCTCACTGGCATCCAGCGTGGTGCCTGGCGCAGAGCACGGCCGTTCTGCTCCTCAAACCCCCATTCCTGCATCCTGGTGCATTCAGATGCGCTGGGGTTTAGCGAATTCTGTTTCAAACCTAAGAAGATGTATTAATAGTCATGAGATGGGGAGGGGAGGGGTGCAGTGGAAGGCCCACTTCCCGAGGCCTGGTTTATAGGAGAAGGACCAGCGTCACTCATGCTTTCGTTCAGTTATTAGACGCCTGCTGTAAGCCTAGCGTGGTGGTGCCGCAGATGTAAAAGCAAGATCGAGTTCAGCGAGGCAGGGAGTTGGGGCTGTGAAACAGGCCTCTGAATGCGCTTACTTTGTCCACACCGGAGAGTAACATTGTGTTTCTTTAAAAATACTCTGGGTTCTGGCCTCTCCCAGGAAGCCCAGATTAGCCTAGTGTGGCGTCCCCCGTCTGCCTGTCAGAGCGCCCAGCGCCGAACGCAGTGCTCAGTACAGGCGCCCACCCGAAGCTCAGCACAAGTAGGCATCTCTTTCGGTGTTTCGCTAACTTGCGGTTAAAGTAGCCGTCTGTGTGAGTCCTGATCATTTTATTGCTTTATGTTGTTCCCTTTGTGCCTTTCCTGCTTGTTTGCCTTTGTGGCCCTGGGCACTGTCTTGGCTCTAGTAACAACACCGGCCACGGCGGTGCAGCACCGTCTACATTCACGATTCCTTCCCGTTGTTACCGGGCAGTAACAGAATATACACCTTCAAAAAGAAATTTTACATACTTTTTGTCTACTATGAAAGTGATCCAAACTTGTTAGAAATACTAAATGGTAAGGAGACAGAAAAAAATGATATTTAATCATGCCTGCCCAGGTAACCACTGTGCATTTGAGTGCTCAGAAGAAGGCTGCTTTTCTGGCACCATCAGCCCCGGCGAGGAGTTGGGTAATTGAAAAAGGGTTATTAAAGAGGGGATCATGAATATGATAGAGACGAACTGAGCATTTTATTTTGACATAAACCATTTCATTTTAATATCAAACATGATAAAGATTATCCCTTATCTCTTGATTTAGGGCCAAGACCTTTCTCAGGTTATCAGTCTACTGGTTGGTTATTCACACCTTCGTGCATTTTCTGAGATTCTCAGTTTCTGTTTCTGTCAAGTGAAGTGGGAACTGAGCACCAAATACTAGCAGGTTTCCATACACCCCTGATAGTATGGTTATTTTGTTCATGCCTGATTGAATAGCCATCTTCCTAAAGCGTTCACCTGTGTCATAAAACCACCTCCCTTTTGACTCCTATCTAACAGTTTACACATGATTTAATTAAGTTATGTGATTACTTACGTATAATTGGTACAAGCAGATTTGAAAACACACACAATGGAGTGTGGTCAGCTCAGAGCGGAAGGCTCCAGCATGGTCTGCGCCTCCCAGCAGGGAGCAGAGCTCGTGGCATAGTCCAGGGGCAGTTGGGGAGGCCGTTGGGAGTGGTAAATGAAGTCCGTTTTCTTCTCGTCTTTTTACTATCTATGCCTGCTTTTATACACAGAAAATTGTGTGTGATTTCTCTCTCTTAATACTTGGAGAAGTCTCCTAATGTTATGAATTCCAGGCTGAAGATTTTAAATTTAAACATGCCACAGCCACTGGGCACGGTGGCTCATGCCTGTAATCCCAGCCCTTTGAGAAGCCAAGGTGGGAGGATCACTAGAGGCCAGGAGTTCGAGACCAGCCTGGACAACATAGCAGGACCCCCAACTCTACAAAAAAAAGAAAAGTTAGCCAGGCATGGAAGTGTGTGCCTATAGTCCCAGCTACGCAGGAGGGTGAAGCAGAAGGATCGCTTGAGCCCAGGAGTTTGAGGTTACAGTGAGCTATGATCGTGCCACTGCACTCCAGCCTGGGTGAGAGAGTGAGACCCTGTCTCTAAACAACATGCAACAGTGAACATCATACTGTCACACTTAATGGTGAAAGACAGAAAGCTTTCTCCCTAAGATCAGGAACGAGACAAAGATGACCACTTTTGCTACTTTTATTCAATATTGTACTGGAGATTCCAGCCAGAGCAATTAGGCAAGAGAAAGAAATAAAAGACATCTGGATTGGGAAGTAAGAAGTAAAACTATCTCTGTTTGCAAATGACATGGTTTTGTGTATAGAAAATCCTAAAGAATCCACTAAAAAAGCTATTAGAACTTATAAATGAATTCAGCAAAGTTTGTGGGATATAAGACCACTATAGAAAAATGAATTGCATTTCTATACACTTGCCATGAGCAAAAGAGAAATTAAGAAAATAATTCCATTTACCCTAGTATTGAAAAGAATAAAGTGCTTAGGGATACATTTAACAAAAGAACTGCAAGACTTGTATTCTGAAAACTACAAAATGTTTCTGAAAGAAATTAAAGAAGATGTAAGTAAATGGAAAGACCTCTCATGTTCCTGGATTGGAAGACTTAATATTGTTAAGATGGCATTGCTCCCAATTAATCTACAGATTCGACATAACCTCTGTGAAAATTCCAGCTGGCTTTTTTGCAGAAATTGACTAACTGATTCTAAAATTCTTGTGGAAACTCAAAGAACCTAGAATAGCCAGAAAACTCGTAAAAAAGAAGAACTAAGTAGGAGAACTCACACTTTCTGATTTCAAAATTTATTACAAAACAACAGTAATTGAGAGAGTACAATACTGGTGCAAGGATATATATACAGATCGGTGGAATAGAGTTGAGAATTCAGAAAAAGATCTTCACATTTATGGTCAATTGATTTTCAGAGGTAGCAAATAATTCGATAGGGAAAGAATCGTCTTTACAACAAATGGTGTTGGGACAACTAGATAGCTACATATAAAAGAATGAAGTTGGGTCCCTACCTCACACCATATAAAAAATTAACTCAAAGTGGATCAAAAACCTAAATGTAAGAGCTAAAACTATAGAATTCTTAGAAAAAAATAGGTATATAAGTTTTCTTTGAATTAGACCTTGAATTAGGCAATACTTACTTAAATATAACACCAAAAGCAGAAGCAAAGAAAAAATAGATAAATTGGACTTCATCAAAAATTTAAAACTTTTGTGATTCAAAGGACATCACCAAAAAAGTGAGAAGAAAACCCTTAGAATAGGAGAAAATATTTGTAAATCATATATATTCTAGACTTGCATCTAGAATGTATAAAGAATTCTTACAACTCAATAATAAAAGGCAACCCAATTAAAAAATGGGCAAAGGACTTGAATAGACATTTCTCCAAAGAAAAGAAAAGACACGTAAACCAATACCACAGTGAGACACCACTTCACACCCACGAAGATTGCTCGAATTGAAAAGTCAGATAAATATAAGTGTGAGCAAGGACGTGGAGAAGTTGGGGCCCTACACACTGTTGGTGGGATGAAAGTGGTGCAGCGACTTCGGAAAACAGTCTGGCAGTTCCTCAAAGTTGAAATATAGAGTTACCACGTGACCCAGCAATTCCACTCCTAGGCTTATACCCAAGAGAAATGAAAACTCATGTCCACGTGAGAATTTGCATGTAAATGTTTATGGCAGCATTATTTATGAAAGCCAAAAATGCCATGACTGAAATGTTCGGCAACTGATGGACTGATGGACGGACAGACAAGATGTGCTATAGCCACACAATGGAATATTATTTAGCAGTAAAAGGAAGGAGGTGCAGATTCCTGCCACAACATGGACCAACCTTGAAAAGGACACGCCGAATGAATGAATTGAGTCACAAAAGGCCACACATTGTATAATATCATTCCATTTCTATGACACGTCCAGAACAGGCAAAGCTACGGAGACTGCAAATAGAAGAGTGGTTGCCTGGGGCTGGGTGCTGGGGGGAAACGGGGCGTGACTGCTGATGGGTATAGGGTTTCTTTTGGAGGAGATAAAAATGTTCTAAAATTGACCGTGGTGATTGTACAATTCTGTGCAAGCTTTCAGTTATATACTTTAAATATGTGAATTGTATGGTAGGCGAACTGGATCTCGATAAAGCTGTTATTTAAAAAAAACCCTTAAACGCCAGGAGCACTGCTGACTGTCTGTGTAGTACTCCCTCCTCCCTCCTGGCCCACCTTGCAGTCTTCCTCCGTTGCGTCCCTCTTAGCCCTCTGGGGCCCTTCCTTTTCCCTCTCCATCCCTGAAGCCCCTCAGGATGTAGAAGATACCTTGATTTCCACCCACACTTTGCTAGAACTTTTCCATTCTCAGCTTAAATCTCTTTCTTTTTCTTAATGGGCTGATTTCCCAGGAAGGTTTGTGTCTGGGTCTAAATTAATCCTCCTGGAAACGGCTGACTTCACCCTCCATCGGCTGTTACATCAGCAGAGGCCACGCATGCTGGGGCAGGACCCAGGCCCATCCCTTCCTCTGCAGCCCTCTGGGGACATCTGGGCTCCGGTTCCTTGGTTGGGCCATACTTACCTCTGGTCCTTGTGGGCGTCTCAACACCAGGGGGTCAGGAGAGTCACAGCAACCAGCTCAGGTCCCCCCAGGAAGAGCCGGGGAGGGAGCTCCAGGCCTAGTGTCCCCCTAACCCCAGCAGGAGGGACTTTGGGGTCTTCCTCAGCTCTGCCCAGGCCTTCAGACCACATGTAGATCATTCCAGCCCTCTGCACTCTCTGTAGCAGGATGAAAAGAATCTTCTAGTCTTTCTGGCCAACTTGTAAGCTATTTAAAGGTGAATGCCATTCCTAACATTGCAAAAACTTCAGAGCAGGTTGCATACTTGATACTTTTTGGTATGCACTGATCACTGAAAAAGAAGACTGTTCATGAAAAGTGTGCTTTGTCAGTCCTGCAGAGAAAAGGGTGGCCGGATTTTTGGCTGACCAGGTAAAGATAAGGGCAGAACTAATCCCCGGTGCCCTGGGCTAGCTGGCACACAGTGAGGTTGCAGTTCTCATCTTTGCTGTTCATTTGCTGGGGGACTTTGGAAAAGCGCCTTTGCCTTCCTGCACCTTGGTTTCCTCATCGGTCAAATGGGTGTATTTCTGTCCTGCTGGTCACAGGTTTGTCTGAGAACCAGCAAAGGCCTGTGCAAGTGTGCTGAGCACAGGACCTACCGTTACTCTGATGCCACCAAACACATTTTAACACCAGCAAGAACAAGAAAGAGTGCGATCTCAGAAGAAAAGTCAGTCCTTTGAACGAATACCTCTAATGGTAGAGAAACTCCGGACACTGTGGTCCCACGGCCAGTGCTATCGGGAGGGCACTGCAGGCAGGTGAGGGAAGCTAGTTCAGGGCCCCGCGGCCCCTGGCGTGGCTGCCGTGCCTTTTGGAGGAGGCAGCACTGAAGTGACCAGCTTTCCAAGGAAGGCCAGACTATGGGGAGGTTTCTTTTTTCTACTTTTTAGTAAAGAAAATTTACTAAAAGAAAACATACACAAACATAGGGAGGATAGTCAAATGAATGGTAGAAGTTTAAAGAAACCAGGGAGTAGCCTGGGATGGTTTCAGTTGGGCCTGAAGGTGAAGGATCTGCCAGACAACTCAGAATGGAGGGCAGAGCCAACGCTGTCATGTGACCCACAGCTTCCCTGGGATGACACCACAGGCCCGTGGACCACGGCGCATGGACCAAGTCCAGCTCACTGCCTGTTATTGCAAATAAAGTTTTATTGGAACGGCTGCACTCATTCTCCATTACGCCACTGTCTCTGGCTGCTCTCGTGCAACAGGCAGAGTTGAGTAGTTGGCTAGAGACCCTATGGCCTGCAAGGCCCAAAATATTTACTGTCTGGCCCTTCACAAAAGAAATCTGCTGACCCCTGGTCTGGAATGTGGAATGCTGGATCCCTACCTAAAGGGACTTTATATTCTGAGCTCCCACACTTGGATCCACTTTATTAATATTATGGTTTTGTGAAGTGATCGCGCATCTGTTCTGGGCTTGCATTCCTCCAGTGACAGGGCACTCACTGCGTTCCAACAATAGAATCATGCAGTTCCACTGCTTAGTCCTTCCTTAGCTTGCTCTCCCTGAAGCCTCAGCTCAGGCATCTTCCTTTTCAACCCTCAGGGCCAGCAGAAGTCTGCTCCCCCCTCCCCAGGCACAGCCCTCAGCCCTTCAATCCTCCACCAAGGGTGGGAAACCTGGGGCCTCAGGGCCACATGTGGCCTTCTTGGTTCTTAAGTGCGGCCTTTTGACTGAATCCAAATTTTACAGAACAGATCCTTTTATTAGAAAGGATTTTTAATATCCTTTTTAAAGGATATTGTGGTCTTAAAGGAACATGTGGCCTTAAGGCTGCAGGTGCCCCACCCCTGCTTTCTTCATTCCTCAAATACTTCGAGTGCCTCCCGCCTCCTGGGAGCCCCCCAGGGCCTGCTTTCTCCCCCGAACTATAAGGGGGCACTTTGCTCGCCCGTTCACTTGAACAGCATCCCCAACCTCTTCTGGGGGAATTCTGGGCTGTAGCTGAGGCCGACCTGGCCAAGTGAAGGCCACAGTCAGGGTCAGCCACCTTCCAGCTTTACTTGCCAGGTGTCCCGGAGGGGTCATTGCTTCCATTTTACAGAGGGGTAAACCAAGGCTCCCCAGGCTCATTGCACAGCCAAGACCCAAGCATCAGGACTCAGTGCCAGGTCTCCGGGCTACGAATCTCACATTCTTTCCATTGTCCCGCACTGCAGGGCAAGGACAAGGGTTTTAACTGCTCAAAAACTACTTTTTGCTTCTTTCCGGGGTTCTTGCATAGGCTTTAAGAATGAAGAATATGGACGGGGGCTTATTGTCCAAGTGCCCCGGGTTTTCCAAGAGCATCTGATCCTAAATGCACAGCCTATGGGCCAGCCTTGTGCTAGAACTTGTGACACAACTTTTGCTTTGCAAACTGTCACCCCCCTTCATCGATCCTTCCATTCGACACCCCCACGTCCAGCATGTACCAGGCACCAGGCACCAGACACCGTGTTAGGGGCTGCGGAGATGAAGGTGAGGGAGGTGCTGTCCCGTGTCCAGGGAGCTCACAGACCAGCAGAAGGACAGGAAGCAACGTGGGCATGAGCATCCCGTCTTTAGAGGCCTGCAGGAACAGTGGGCGGGCTCTTGGGGCCGGTGACAGCGGCGAGGAGAGAGGACACATGAATCGAGCTTTGAAGGGCACATAGGCGTTTGCCAGGACAGCCACACACGTAACTGCTCCTAAAAAGTAGTTGGGCAGCTCTTCCTGGATCCTCTACTGCGACGTTGTTGGCGTCTGCAGTGACGGCCTCGGCGTGGCTGGGAAATCAGCTACTGTCTGACTGCCCAGGGCTGAGGAGGCTGTGTAGCTAGTTTGCAAAGGCATTTGAAGGTTAAACTCCACGGAGATGTACAGATTTCTTCCAAATAGATAAAGAATGACCTTATTAAGATTTCTTCTGGCTCCTTGTAGGGGCCCACAGGGCGAGCACTGCTATGAGGATCTCAGAAACTAGTTCCTATTTTCCTCTTATTTGGAGATGGGGCCCCTGGCTGAGGACATGTTCTAGTGGCGTTGGGCTCAGTCTTGGAGAGTGTGTTCTTTTCCCCAGGAACATTAGTCATGGCACAGTAATTTACCCCAAGGGTTGCACAGAGGGAGTGGGATGGTATTGATTTGTGGGCCTTTTCGCAAAACATACTTGTCTTAACTGGCGAGGGAGCTGGCCTGAGGACATTCATTGCGAAGCTTGACAGCGTGGCCACAGACCAGGCTCTGCTCTGCGCCCCAAATACGGTGGTCGGGAGAGACGTGCAGAGAGAGGGTGGCCACAGAGACAGGGACACAGAGAGAGGAAACAGACACACCGGAGTGGAGGGGAGGGAGATTAGGGGACAGACAGACAGAGAGGAGGCCCGTGCCATTGGATTCACTCGCGCGCTGGCCCTTCTCTGTCCTTGGGAAGCTGCGGTTTCTGGTCGGCCAGCTGAGCTGGGATCCCGAGTGCCTGTTCATCGCTTCAGCCGGGGAAGCCCCTGCCTTTCTCTCTGGGAAGGAGTCCGGGCCGCCCTCGCCGCCTCCCCTCTGCTCAGGCACAGAGTCCTACACGCGACTCCAGGGCCCTGCGGGGCCACCGGCGTCTGAAAAACGCCAGGACTGAGAGACTGTGGGCGTTTCAGCGCTGACATTCTAGGTTCTGCGAGACTTGGAAGTCTGGCTTGTGCTCCTGGCAGCATTTGTTAGATCGTGTAGTGAATATTCCCTCTGTCCTTCCTCTGTGGAAGAAAACACACATTACGCTCCCACTCAGTGGACACGTGGACACCAGGGTGCTGACCAACTGGTAATGGGCTCAACACTAGTAATCGCCAATGCCTGTGAAGCGCTCTCTCTGCGCCAGGCCCTTTACAAAATTTGTTCATTAATCCATTCATTTATTCGCCCTTCTGATTCCAGCAACAACCCTAGGAGACAGGTTTATCTCTGTTTTATACAACGAGGTTTGGCAATGTGCCTAAGAACACCCAGTTCCTAAGTCCCTAAACCGCGTGCCCTCCTGGAAGGGAGACGGGCCGAGTCCACAAGGAGCTCAGCCTCTTCGTACCAACGAGCCCACGGTGGAGACCCCTTTTGCCTGAGGGATGGGGGAGGTGGATTCGAACTGGGCCTTGAAGGCCAGGCTGGGGTGACAGCTAGGGCCGGACAGTGTGGGCCAGGACAGTGGGAGTCGCGCTGGGGCACGAGCGTGCCTGGTGAAGGCTGCCCTGTACCAGGTGCCCTGGGGAGGGGGCACACCCTGGCCCCCTTCCGTCCGTATTTCCCTGCATTCCGGGTGAGGACCCTGAAGCCCAGGAAGGTTAAGTGACTGGTCCGTGGAATAAAGGCCTGTACCCCACAGACCACGCCACCCTGGAGCTCGGCAAGCAGGAAGAGGCAGGCAGAGAGGCACAGGTACTGAGGAGGTCTGGCCTGTGTGGCCTCCTGGGCCCTGCCCAGCCCCACCCCCGTGTTCCCTCAGGCCCGGCCACCCTCCTCCCCCAGGTCCGGCTCCTGCCCTGGGCTCAGTGCTGTCTCCCTACAGACTCCTGCCTGCCTGACCGCACTGGGGGCAGAATCTTCACTGGCCACCCGGCCCCCCAACCCCAGCTGTATGTCCACGTCTGCAGAGCGATTTAGGAGAGAGGTGCTCTCCGCCTATGGCACAGGGCCCCTGTGCCTCCTAAGTGCCTGCGGCATCCACCCTGGGAGCAGCCCGAGGTGGGAAGGGAGAGGTGTGCGGTACACACGAGGCCAGGCCGGCCAGTGGGTGACGGCCACGTGGCAAAGTTCGCAACCCAGGCCGTCAGCTGTTTCAGGTTTGTTCTTTCTCCTACGTGCATTTTCCTTAACCGTCTGCAGTGTTTCCTTATCTTACTTCTTCATCGGCAGCGTGAGCTCTGTGCCTTCTGTGGTGCCAGTGTTTGCCGAGGAAGCTGTGACAGGTGCCCGTGAGCCGTCCCGGGTGGCCGCTGCGGGAGCGGACCCTGTGGGCCGTGGCGTCGGCAGAATGCTGCCCTGATTGGTTTCCGACCGTCGCTTGTGGTTGCATTTCCTCTGAGGAGTGTGTTAGAGCAGAAATGCCTCCTGCATCTTTATTAGATCGCCCTAAACTGAGATCCACCATAAGGCTGGGATGTTCTTTTAAATATCACAACCTTTCCTCCCCGCGAGGTGTTTGCAGAACACTGTTATTTACTCCCGTTGTTGTCCCCACCTGCAGTTTAGAGAAGAAGATCAAGAAAGCATGTTCTTCCTCCCTACATAATCCCATCCCCAGCAGTAATAAGCAAAACTGTCTTCCTGTTATGAAATAGCAGCAACTTCTTTAGGCAAGAAAAAGGTGCGCTGTGCTGGGAAGGTGGGAGCAGCTGGGAGGGCAGGAGGGACCACGCCCAGCCTCCCTCCCGGGCCCACCTTCCCCCAGGATGCCGCATGGAAGACCACAGCTGTGACCTTAGCCTAGCACCTGCTCAAGGGCTGAAAGCCCAAGCCTGCCCGAAGGCTTCCTTTCACGTTCCCAGCACAGCCGCACCTTGCAGCCACTGGCCGTCCACGCAGCCCTGGTGGAAGGCGCCTTTCTCCTGCACCATGAGGAACTGCGCAGGCAGGAGAAAGTTCGGCTCCACCTTCTGGCTGAAAACACGGCCCTGAATGCTCAGTGATCCTGGTCCTCCTTTAATAAACAGGACAGATGTGCAGTGGCATCAGGTTGTCGAGACAGCCGGAGCAAGCCCTACTTTTGATGGAAGGCACGAGGAGGGAAAGAATACATCAGTAGTGTAACAGTCTGAGAAGCATTTTCCTGCTGCCTTCTGAACTCCTGGTGACGATGACAGTGGCCACTGGGTGGGCGGATGCACAGGCCAGCCAGATGCGGGTAGGTGAGCCTGGAAGGCTCTCTGGACCCCAGGCTGGCAGGAGTCAGGGGGCTCCTAGTCACCGGTTCCTCTCACCTGCTTTCCCTTCTAGTCCCTGTAGGCAAGAGATTCTGAAGCAGAGTTTAAGAGTTAAAATGAAGCATCTTTGTTCTCAGAGGACAGTCCCTTTGGGCCCAGTCCTCAAGGCCTGTGTGACAGCAACTACTTTAAAGGCAGAGAGTTGGCCTGGGGAGAACATTTCTCCCACTCTCTGCCCCTCGGGGAGGATGAGGTTGGGGCCTTGGCCTCCATTAGAGCCCTGGGCCCAGAGGGAAGGAAGCAACGTCTCTAAGGACACCTTGACCAAGCTCCGGCGTCCTTCCAGGCCCTCTTGGTGGCTGGCAGCCTCCCCTCCAAACACAGGCAGACCGCAGCTCCCTGAGGGGTGGCGGCAAGCCCAGGCCAGCCCCTCTTCACTCTGAGGAGGGTCCCCTTGCCTCGAGCCCAGCGCTGCCTGGTAGCGGTGAGGATTTTATTCACATGTTGTAGGTGCATAGGTGTGCACGGATGCCCCTTCTCTAAGCAGGCTCTGTCGTCTTGCCTCAGCTGCCAGACTCCAAATTTGCTTCCTACCTCCTTTCCCGTTGCCCACCAGGTTTGGCAGGGGGCTGAGCAGCACCGCTATTCGTTCCTGCGTTCATTCTCCACCCGCAGGTACCAGACACTGTGCTGGGGGGTCGGACTCCAGCAGGGGCTCCAGGCACAGCGCCCCGAGGAGAGTCCCACCAGAGGAGGCTCAGGGCCAAGGGGGCCACCTGGGGCCAAGGGGGACAGGCCCTCAGTCCCCTGGGGTGGAGAGTGTCTGGGTGACTGTGCTGGTGCCGCCAAGGGAGCGTGCACCTGCGGGGAATGGAACTAGTTCCAGGCCAGAGGCACCGGGAGCCTCCCCAGAGAATGAGAAGTTCCGGAGAGCCCAGGACGCTGAGCCAAAGGCCCTGAGACAGTCCCTGGCTGCCCGTTCTAGGAGAGACTTCCCAGAGTTAACGAGCGGCCAAATAGGAAATACTGAAAAATGGAAAACAGAAACAAAATAAAACTGGATCTTATCAGACGTTCATTTGGAAAACAAATTGTTGTGGCAGGAACCCAGCCATCTTCCTAGTGTGAGGCCCGACCCTGCAGACATCCCAGAACAGTTGCCTGGGATCCTCTCCCCCTTCCCCCAGCCCTTCCCGCCTTTCTCTCTTCCTTTTTTCCTTCCTTCCATTTCCTTCCCTCCCTCTTCCTCTTTTTCTCCTTCTCTCTCTCTGTTTGCCCCTCTCCCTCTCTCTCCACACACCATCGGACTTGCCCAGCTACACTTTGTTGTCTACCCACAGTCCTCCGTCAGCGGACACCTCCCCGCGTCTGCCGCGTGCCGCGAGTTTGCCAGGCGCTGGGATCCGTGGGAGCGATGTGGCTGGATGTGGCCCTGCTCTTGTGGAGCTCGGCGCCCAGCCTCGTGGCTGGAGGACTCTACTTCTCCAGGACTAGATCCGGATGGTGACGCCCTGGAGAGCCTGGCTGCTCCAGCCTTGTCCTTGGGGCACGGTCACCCAGGCTGGCCATGGGCTCCTGGGGAGAGCGATCAGTGGTCCTGCAGGGGCCGGTGGGGACGGGTGGATCCAAGAGAGGAAACGAGCCTGTTTTCTCTTTTGGCCCATCATCTAGTGAGCAAAGTGTGCAAATAAATCACGTTTTGCTCAGTCTCTGGAATCTCGATCAGTTGCCCTAGATTCCCTGAGTTGTCAGAAGAGAGAAGTCCTAACCGAAGGGTGTGACCAGCCCCAGCTGTCCGGGTCGGGTCCTTTTCTTTTCGTTGTGCAACCGTCAGGTTTGGGGGAGTGGAGATGATGGATTCATTAATTATTTTAAACTGATTTTCTCAGCCATGTACATAATGCCTAACATATGCCTAAAGCTCTTTTTATGTTGTGAATATGACTCTATTACATTAGAGGTTTGGATTTCCCATGTGGTGACCATTATCTTTTGATAATAACATTAATAAGGTTTCCATAGCTCTGGAATACTTGCCAAAGGATTGCATATACATTAGCTAATTTGATTCTCACAATAGCCCTGTGAATGGGGATTTTCATCTCTTTTATTTTATTTATTTTTTATTCTTTTAGTGACAGAGCCTTGCTCTGCTGCTCAGGCTGGAGGGCAGTGGCACGGTCGAGGCTCACTGCAGCTTCCAACTCCTGGGCTCAAGTCGTCCTCCTACCTCAGCCTCCCGGGTTGCCAGGACTACAGGCACCTGTCATCACACCCAGCTAATTTTTAAAATATTTTTATAGGGACGAGGTCTTGCTATGTTGCTCAGGCTGGTCTCAAACTCCTGGCCTCAAGTGATCCTCCCTCCTTGGCCTCCCAAAGTGCTGGGATTGCAGGTGTGAGCCACCGCGCCCACCTCTCTTTTAAAATGAGGAAACCTGAGACTCGGGTTAAGTAGTGTGCCCAAGATCACACAGTTGTTACAGTAAGTGGTGGGACAGGGCCCCGGAGCTGGTTCACCTTGACTGTGCTGCCATTGAATCTGCCCAACCAATGAGTCTCTATTGAGCACTTGCTGTATGCCAGTATTGTGGAGGCAAATGGAGCTTTGGAACCCAGATGTCAAAAACGATTTGACTGTAGCAGTCAGTGCTTGATAGTGCCTGGGAGAGAGGGGCCCAGGTATGTGGAGGGGTGCTGGGGGGAGGGGGACAGTGGCTGCAAAGAGGACAGCGCGGCAGCGAGCAGAGTCTCGAATGCCTGTGAGTCCTGGCTCCCAGTTCCTCAGTGCCCTACTTCTGTGGAGAGACGCCCCAGGAATGTGGAGGACCACCGGGCTGGGCAGGGGGAGGAGAGAACAGGGAAGGAGCATTCCTGCTGCGCCCTTGACTTCCT
Source organism: Propithecus coquereli (assembly GCF_000956105.1). NCBI lineage: Eukaryota > Metazoa > Chordata > Mammalia > Primates > Indriidae > Propithecus > Propithecus coquereli. The sequence goes on along the minus strand of NW_012135304.1, from coordinate 73,042 downwards.
CATTTAGATGAGTTTTCGTTCCTTCAGGAAAGGAAAGATGAGCGTGCTGTGGAGGAGGCCTTTGCAATGTTCTGTTGGAACGTTCTGTCGTTTGGCAGCCCACCAGGAACATATCAGTCCCAGACTGCTGATCTGCAGATACGGGATCCCGTTTCCGCTGCTTGGGGAGAGAAGGGAGGGCAGGCCCTAGGCTGTATCAAATGCAACTTTGTTCATAGAAGGACTCAACCCTCCTCCAGCCCAGACTCTAGAGGAAAGCCCGTGCGCGTCAGATAGAAGCTCTGAGTAATGAGCTCAGTTGGACCAGTGGCTTTAGCACAACTATGAAGATGAGGTCAGAAGATTCCTGAGCAGAAAAGGGCCTCGGAGGACAGTATGAGTGGGGAATCTCAGGCCTGGAGAGGGACAGCAGTTTTCCCAGAGTCACACAGGCTGGAGCACCTTTGATGGTTTTAAAACCTATTCTCATTCTAACCCATACTATGTCTGTTTTTGTTGTTGTTGTTGTTTTCTGAACTAGGCTTTGAGATGGGAGGATTTTTATTGTTTATAAATGCAACAAGGAGGCAGAGCAGTGGAGGAGTGACTCTCCTGGAGCTCTTCGGAGGTCACGGTGACACCCTGGCAAGAAAAGTACTTCAGATTCCGAGAGCTCCGCAGTGTGGCAGGCAGGCAGTAGCCGCTGGGGTGCTGGGTGGAGGGTCACCTAGTGAGAGTAAAGCATTTAGTGCCCCAGTCGACCCGAAGCTCGTGCTCAGTGAGCTGTTGCCTTTGTTGGGCCTGGTGATTCAGGTGCCTGGGGCTGTGGGTGCCCACTGGGAAGGGTCCCTGGCCAGGGCTGCAGGGCGGCTGCCTGGAGGAGGGGCGGGCCTTGGGTGAAGGAAGAGGTTGCATTCAGGCCTCAAGGCCTCGGTTTGGGAAGAGCTTTGTAGTGACCTTGGAGATGGTGTCCTTCTGCCCGGCCTGGGTGCATGGGCTCCCAGCACGAGAGGCCGGGGCGGTCCTAGAGAGTCCCTAGTGGGAGTGTCCTGCCTGGTGTGGGAGCTGGGCCTGGAGCCGGTTATCTAAACCGCAAGGGGGGTTTGGCATAAGTCTAGTTACTCACCACACAAAGACTCAATTATTGAGACAATGAGGAAGAAAGAAATTTTTTAAATGCGGAAGACACCTGTCAGGAGAATGGGGAATCAGGCCTCAAATCTGTCTCCCCAACTAATGGAGATCGTGGGCTTTTTAAGGAGGGACCACGTGCCTTGGGGCGGGGGGGGGGGGGAGGACAGCGAGTCTTGGTGTCAGGAGGTCCACCCAGGGGCCTTCAGAGTCTCAGCTCCGTGTCTTGCAGAGATTCCGCCTTTTCTGGAAAGTGACTCAGAAAGGTTAAGTAGTTAAAAGTTCCAGGGTTATGGCCATCTTGCCCTGCTGGCCTGGTAATCTAAACCATGACAGAGAAAGGGTTACAGGGGTCATGAAAACGTGTTCACGGAGCTGTTGCAAGCACACATGCCTGCCTGTCAGCCAGGGCCCTCCAGGAACCTGCAGCGTTTTTCCTGAGCAGTGAGGAGTGGCCCAGTGCCCTGAGCACCGGGGGATGAGGGTGACACCCCCTTGCCCTCCTCCTGTGTGCTGCAGCGGATGCTGGGGAAGGGAGCAGCCCTTCAGGGTCAGTGGTCTGGAATTCGGTGGCCATGGAGACAGAGACTAGAGGCTGGGGGAGTGGGGGTGCGCATGAGGAGGCCGATAGATGGGTCCCAGGGGAGGATTGTCCCAGCGCCACCCGGCCCGGCCCACTGCTGGAGGAGGCTCCCCTACCCCTGCTCCTGTTGGCCGGTTTTCATGGAACTTTCCTCCGCTGCCCCGACGGCTCCTTTCCTAAGTGTCCCCCTCCTCCTTTCGTGCCCTTTCCCCCTGTCCAAGGGGGACCAAGCCCCTCTGCTCTGCTGACCCCGCCCACTGTGGGAGCCTTGTGCAGTGGTGGGCTCCTGTGACTCTGTGTCGTCACCCAGGTGCCACCAGGTGTGGGTGTCCTGATCCTTCTGACCACCAGCCTGAAAATGACCCAGAGTCTCAGGAGCCAGCAGAAGGAATTTGTGCACCCCCATCCCTACTCGAGTGAGTGTGCGTGCCACTACCCAGTTCTGGAAAGTAGTTATCCACCTCATTTACGGGAAAGGAAATTGAGGTCTCCAGGGAGGTCTTGGTCCCTGACCCTGATCTTGCCCCACTTGGGTGGTCTTCCAGGATAGGCGGGATCCTGGTCCTCCCCAGGGGTGCCCTCACCTCCAGGTGGGGAGCACCTGCAAGAGCCTGAGCCCCTCCTCTGGGGCACGCTCTTGGGCCCTTGGATACAATGCACCTTGCATCTTGGAGTGTGCGGATGGGCGTCTGCTGTTTGAACAGACAGCCCGGGGAGGAGGCTTGGGGAGGGGCACAGGGGGAGGCTGCGGCCACGCTTCTCTTCCCATCTGATCGTGGATGGCTCTCCTTCACCCCCCACGAACCCCACCGTGCTCATCTCCCTCCCCGAGTTGTGAGGGCAGCTGCAGGTGCTCGGCGGCCGCCCACCTCGCTCAGGCGCCCCTCCATCCGCGCATCTGGGTGGGCCTTCCTGGGCTCCTTTCGCAAGTGGGCTGTGAGGGGAGGTGTGGGGGAGTCTGCTGCATTCCGGATTCAGATCCTCGCCCCTCCCTCGCGAATGTGCCTTACCCGCTGGGGCGGAGTCCGCACCTTGGGCTCCAGCGTGACATGAGCGTAGACCAGGGATGGGCGCGTCGTCGTGTGAAGGGGCCCTTGCAGCTGAGTCCTGTAAGGTGCAAAATCTCATAATTTGCTTTAAATACAGATCTGGTTTTCCCAGACTTGGTTCACAGGTGGCTGTTCCGAGAGCATCTCCGTCTGGCTTCGGGAGCCCACCCATGCCCAGGCTCCCTGTGCCGCTTCCGCCCCTGTCCCCTCACCAGACGGAGCTCCTTGGTGTGGACCTCCTGCCGAGTCCATCCCTGAGCCTCCAGCCGCGAGCGCAGTGGAGGCACCAACGATCCGGCTGCTAGAGCCGAGGCTGCTGGAGCCAGAGGCAGCCCTGGGTCTGTCTCACCCGTCGCCCTTGTTGGAAGGGCTGTGTAGGCTCAGGGTTTTCCTGGGAGGGTGGAGATGAGGGCGCTGGGCCAGCCAAGGAGGCTGCCGGGGGACCGCACAGGGATGCTGTCCCTGCGCCTGCTTGCAAGGCTGGTCCGTCACTGTGCAGATGACCCGACAGGGGCCAGGAGCAGCTTCCCATGAAGAACCTGGATGTGGCCCGACACAGTGGGGAGTCCGCAGGGGATTGTTATCCGGATGTTTCCAATTGTTTTTCCAGTTTATGGTCATCTGCTCGGGACTTGAGGATAACTTTGTCTCCAAATATGCGGAGACTCCCTCTAGTTAGATATGTAACGTAGGGATGGTGGGCAGATGGTGGTGGTGTTTTGAGGGAGGATTTTGTTACATTTTTTTAAACTAAAATTGTAATACCCTTATGGTGGAAAATCCATACATTTTAGGAAATAACGTGTAAAGCAAAATAACAACAATCACCATAATCCCACACATTGGTTTAGATGTAAATTTTAGGCTTTCTAGTAAAAATTTGTCAAAAGTGCCAGAAAAGACCTAGTTCCACACCCCTGTGCCCTGACTCACGCTTCACAGAGAACCTTGGGCTGATGTCACAGTGGACCCTGTGCTGACGCAGAGGGTGGACACAGCTTTAGTGGAGGAGCAGGACTCTGCTGCCGGCCAGTCGCTAGGGACCCCCGGCCCTGGCTCCCTGTACTGCATGGGGTCTTTCTTCCTTGTGTGATCCTTACCCTGCCTGCCCTGGGACTGTGCACCTGTGTGCGTGTGCATACGTGTTTGTACGTGTGTGTGTGCACACGCACCCCTGCACAGGTGCATCTGTGTTCACTAGACTGGAGCTCCTCGAGGGCAGGGCAGTTCCCAGTTCTCTGTGTCCCCGGCACCCAGCTCCAGCCTGGCTTTTACTCTCGAAGCAGGCACAGCACTGACGGACGCCTGGAGCCTCCTCTGGGGGCCCCCTGACTCCCCTTGATGTGTGGCGCTCTCCTTCCTCGCCCAGCGCGGTTCGTGCGCTTTCCCAGCGGCACGCCTCCTGTGGCCTTGTCAATATTTATCGGTGGTTGTCGCTGCCTCCCTCCTGGACTGGTTCCTCCGGCGTGCCTGGCGGTGGCCGTCCTTGGGGATCCGGCCTCCAGCCCAGCGCCAGGCACCGGGCTCCGGGCTCCGGGCTCAAGGTCAGCGGTGTGTGGGCTTGAACTCATGAGTGTGTTTACTGAGCTTCCTTCACAGCCTGCACCGGCAGCTCCGAAATGACATTTCAGGAATTGAATTACCAACATTTCAGTACTTGCAGAAACCAGGAATAGTTTATTTGATTATATCTGTTGGAAGTCATTGCCACAACCGGCTTCGTTTTCTTCGCCAACATCTAAGCCGAGTGGGGAGAGTCAGCAGGGGAATGCTGTAATTACTCGATTTCCCCAAAAGCACATTTCTCAAGCTGGCGGTGGTGATGGCTCTCCCCTGGACGGGGGAGAGCCCAGGGTCCCATTGCTGCCTCCAGGCTGGGACGTTGTCACCTGCCTGTGACATTTAGGTGGAAGCTGCCCGTCACACAGACGAGCCACTCAGACTGAAAATGCCGTGCATGCAGCGCCTGCAGCCGCGAAAGGATCTTCCCTCCTGTCTGTGGTTTGGGGCAGTGGGGAGCCATTTACTTCTCCCGTGTAGAGTCACGTGATGCCCGTGGCCTGATTTCTGTGCCCCCATCCTGCCTTGCAGGGGTCGTTGGCCTCGGGGCTCACTCGTCCCTTGGGCCTGGGCGGCTGTCATGGCTCGTTGCTCTTTCCTTGACCCCTTGAGGGATTCTCTCTGGATTTCCCTGGCTTTATGGTGTCTGTAGAATCTGTAGGGGGCTAAGATGCCCTTCTAGGCCCTGTGGGGTCCATACGGCTGCAGGCCTGGGGTGCGGGGTGAGGTGAATGCACACACTTGGTGGAGCTGAGCTGAGGCCCTGGCTCCCTGCTTCTTCATAGCTCAGGCCCATTCGAGAGTGTTTGCAAGCACCTGCCTCATGCAGGAGCAAGTTCAAGAGCAGCAAGGACTCGTAGCAGAGGGAGGTGTTCACATGGTGGGCTCAGATAGGGCTCCATGGCAGCCTAGGTGCAGTGGGAGAACTGGGAGGGAATCCCTGGGGCCTTCTTGGAGGAGGTGGCAGTTAGGTCAGCCAAATTTGTTCATTGTCACTAATTCCCTATCAATCAAATAATAATGAATATGCCATGTTTGGGTCCACTAGGGAAAGCTGAAAGTGATCTCAAAGGAGGCATAAATGCAGCCAGACCCGAATTAGTTATACTTTAAGAGTTCAACTTACAATTCTGAACGAGGAAAAACTCTGTCCTCATTAGGCTACCCCCAGCGTGTCCTTGAGACCTCCTTACTTCTTGAAATGTGCTTCTTAACGTTTTTGAAAAAACAACTTTCTCTTTCTATACTTAGCCCTTATCTCAGCGTGCAGGCGCCTACCTGGCCCACTTATCTTCAAGAAATGTGCTGGGCTAGGCCCCGGGGGTGCCGGGACGCAGATAGCGCATTTGGCCATCTGCCCAAGTGGAGCCCACATGTTCTTTTGAGAGCCCGTTGGAGCTGCCTACTAAACCTGGAGCCCCTTTTCTACTTCATTGCTAATGTCTCCTTCCCCTCCGTAGTGACTACCTGCCCATTCCCAAATCGCCTCTGGTTTTATCTTCTTCCAATAGAATTCCCATCAGTTCTGGAGCAGGTGGGATACCTGTGGGGGGGAGGGGGGAGGGACAGAAACGAAGCCTGTGCCCACACACGCATGCCTGCAGGCGCATGCCTGGAGCTTGGCAATGGGAGGAGACTTCCGGTTGGGATTTCCAGCCTGGTTTGACACTGGCCTGTTGCACTGCCACCCGTACAAGCCCTAAACCCTCCTGTGCAGAACCGATGGTCTCTCCGAGGAATGCTTGGCTGGGTGCTGGTAGGAAGAGGCTCCTAGGAGCAGAGCAGGTGCTGGCTTAGGGCGAGTTGCATTTCGTCTGCCCCCAGATCAGGGTCCAGCATGTGGGAACTGAGTGGTCACTGCGAGCTGGCCCTTGGCACCTGGATACTTAGGGTGGGCTCCGGACCACAAGGTGACCGCTAGCACTGGCCTTTTGCAGGGCACAGGAGCCTGCCAGGGGTGTGATTTGGGGTGAGGGGTACCCAATAAGCTGCACCAGCTGTTGGGAGTTCCCAAGGGTATGTTCCTTCGTTGAGGGGTACCCTGCTCCTGGGGTTCTTGTGAGGCTCTCAGGCAGCAACAGGGTAGTGGGAGGACTTGGGTTCAAATTGCGATTTTTCCTCTGGCTTCGGGCTGGCATGCATTCCTGTGGGCCTCAGTTTCCTCACCTGTAAGGTAGAGGGGCCCCTCTAAGGTTGGCACAGAATGGGACGTGCTATGGGGCTGCCCCCTTTGCTGGTGGGAGCCCAGGCAGAGTTGGCACCTCCCAGCGGCAGGGCCAGGTCGGGAGCCGGCAGGCAGGGGGGCCCAGTGGGTGGGCATCACCAGGCCCGGGGCGGAGAGGCCAAGCCAAGGGGATGGTCAGGACATGTCCAGGGGATGGCCTCTGGCTTGTGTGGCCCTGTTGTTTTCAGCTTGGGGTGTGCGAGTCTGGCTGGCTGCTCAGTTGGAGGGGACGCCAGTCTGAATATACATAGGCTCCTCGGAGGTGGCCGTGCCCCTGCAGCTGAGTGGACAAGCCTGGCTTGTGTCCACATCTGCCCCGTGTCTTTGACCCATTTTCCGATTCTCCTCTGAGAAGAGCTTTTCTTAGCAAATGGTCCACCGTGTTCGCTCTGTGTTCTCTGCATGCTCTGAATGTAGAGTTTCACCTGGGCTTTGGGGCCCTAGGTGGCTTCTTTGGTTCTGGTGCTGGCAGGGGGGGGTCTCTGGCCGATAGCCCCACGTGGGAAGGAAGCCCCAGGGTGCAGCTCCACCTGTCGCCCTCAGCCCCGGCCTGGGGTCCTGCAGAGCCTCGTGTCCTATCGGTCTGTGGGGAGAGTGGGTGATTTGGAGAAACCACGTCCTTCTCCCCTACCGACTCCACTCCCCCACCGCCCTGTTTCCTAGGGCAGCCTTCCCCCTGCCTCTGCATTCCACACTCCTGTTTCCTTCTGAGGTTTCCTGTTCACCTCCTAGAGGACACCGATGGCAGGACTCCTGACCTGGGCCTGCACGGGAAGGTCCCACGGCCTGCTGTGCTCTGGGGAGTCCCACCCCAGGTGGCAGCGTGGCTTGGAGGATGGGCAGGGGTGCGGGCACTCGGTGGGTCTGGCTCTGTCCAGGAGGTTTCTCTGCTGCTCGCCGGCTCCGCGTCAGGGTGTGGCTCTGTGATGGTGCTGGAGACTAAATCAGCGGGTGCTCTGGGCTGTGCAGACTGAGGTGGGCACAGCTTGAATCCCCTGGAGCATGTGGAGCACCTACTGCATGCCTTCTGTCAACTATTAAGAGCCTATTGTGTCCCAGATGCTGTGTCCACCACTGGACACAGCGATGGGTAAGGCTGACCCACCCAGGAGCTCCCAGTTGGTGGGGGGCAGACTGGTGAGTGCATGGTTATGACGCAGTGGGACAAGCACTGTTGCCGTGGCAGGGCACAGCAGCAGGGGCCCCATGCTCGCCCAGTCGCTCCCCCTACCCCCCACCCCCTGCCTAGCCGCAGCCTTCCCGGGCCAGGTGAGATGGGCCTGGGGTGCTCTTTCTCCTCATCTGCCCGGAGGGTGGCGCAGGGCCCGTCGCTATCTCTGCTGTCAGCCTCTGCTAGAGCACAGTCGTGTTGCTCCTCAGAAGGGCTGTCACCTGTGGAGACAGTGCCAGCTGCTTCTGCTCTGTGCCCCAAGGACAGGACCAGGAGCCTGTGGGGTGTGTAAGAGCCAGCTGTCACAGCTCCCTGGCCTAGGAACTGGGGCCAAGTCTGGAGAAGGGGGCCGGTCTCTGGGTCCCAAGGCTGCTACCTTCCCCACCTCAGCCCCCTGCTGCCTCTGAAGCCCGTCTCCTGGCTCCTGTCACTTCAGTGACCCCCAGAGGGAGGGATCAGCTCGGCCAGGGACCGGAGAGAGGGAGCGTCATGCACAGGCGCCGCCTGGCTCTCCTCCGAGCTGACGTGAGCCCTGAGCAGGTGCAGCATATGAGGCTAGAGTGACGCAGCTGGGGGCCAGACGGGTGAGGGCAGCAGGCCCAAGAGCTGTGACCAGCCCGGAGCCTCCTGGGGCAGCAGGCTGGATGTGGGGCTTCCCGGCCTGTTGTGGGTGGGCAAGAAGAGGAAGAGGATGCTTGGGGAAGGAGAATCGCCTGGGGCCACGTGCAGGCGGGTGGGGCCGGGCCCATGGGGGGCGGGCAAGATTCCCTGGCTGGAATGAGAGGCAGATGGGGAAACTGAGGCTTGGAGTGGAGGAAGGGGCAGCACAGGGCCCGGGCCCCCCGACAGGTTCTCTGTGCGTGATGCCATCTGTGTGCTTCTCCATGAATAAGACATGAGGAGGATGGAGGGCCTTGAAGTATCATCATTATCTGACTTGATAATAGAAAAATTAAAATTTAAAGTGATCTGAAGCGACGAGTGACAGAAATGTTCCTAGAAACCGGAGATTGGGTGCCGCTCGGATCTCAGTACAGATGATATAAGACACAAAATCCCCTGGAGTGTTTTATATATATATAATGTTTCAGAATTCTCCGCCAAGGACAAAAAGCTTCTGTATTCCTGGAGTGCTGGGGGTCCCTCAGTCTTCTCCAGCCAGCTCTGAGAAGCAGCCCCTCTCCCCTGGCCACCGGCCTTGTAGAACCAGAAAGGCCTCCCAGGTGGCCCTGGCCTGGCCCACCAGCACCCCCAGACTTAGGCTCAGCCCCCAAGCCTGGGACCTCCCCGCCTCCCAAGTATCTTGTCTAGGTCTAATCTTTGGAACCCAGGGCTCTTGGGAACTTCTAGGGCACCCCCTCGTGCCCCAACTGGGGCTCCTGCGGGGTTGACTCCGTAACGTATTTTGGGCCATGGGCCAGGAGGTCTGGTTTTTCCCACTGGGCCTCTAGGAAGATGCAGCCTGGCCAAGTCCTCATTCCCCTAGTCCCATGACTGGCTGTCCCTTGAGCTCAGGTGACCTGGCAGGGCCTGTGGCTTCTGCTCGCCTGCTGGGCCCCAAATGGGCTTCAAATGCTGTCAGCTCCCTCCTTCCCTAAGGGTGTCCCAGATCCTCCCCCGAGCTTCATCTGAGTCCCCCAGGTCAGTGGGGCAGGACGCCAGAGCCCCAGGGACATCGGGCTGCATGAAACGCTTATTTTAATTATAAGAGTTACGTAACAACATATCAGAAAATTGGCAAAATACAGGGCAAAGAAGAAAGTCACTGATAGTCACCTTCCAACATAGGCTGTCACGTGTGTGTTCCCTTCTGGTCTTTCGTTTGCTTTCCCTGCCGTGTTGACACTTGCGTTACAAGGCCGGGTGTTTTCTTGCTGGCGTCTTTAAGGGTTGCAGCAGGAGTTGTTTCTCTTCAGGATGCAGAGACGGAAGCTGCTCTGGGAGGCTGGGGACGGAGGAGCGGGGAGGCAGCCTGCCCCTGTGCCCAGGTGTGGGGTGGGACGGAACCAGACTCTGCCCTCCAGGAGCGCAGGGGACAGACACATGTGCGTTTAATTCCAATACAAATACAAAACGTTGTGACGAGTGTTCTGAGTACTTTCTTGGAAAGGGACTGAGCTGGGTGTCAGCCAGGGAGGACTTGGAGTGGGGCGGGCAGACATTTCCACCCCATGGCTCCGAGCAGGCGCCTAATCACCGTCTTGGTGGCGTGGCGCAGACCCCCATCTGTAATCATCTTGTTTATTTGTGATTGTTGGTGAGTCAAAGTTCCACGGGGTCGGGACTTCTTGGCCTTACTCACCACGCAGAACTGATGCCGTAAGACACTGGATGGACAGAGGGAGGAGGGAGAGAGAGCGGCAGGTGGCCGTGTAGGGAAGAATGCCATGGGTTGGCCGCAGAAGGGTGGTCTTTGGCGGGCAGCTGAGCCTAGAGGGGAGTCTAAGACCTCCCTGGTTGGATGTCTTTTTTTTTTTTTTTTTTTGAGACAGAGTCTCCCTCTGTTGCTCAGGCTAGAGTGCCGTGGTGTCAGCCTAGCTCACAGCAACCTCAAACTCCTGGGCTCAAGCGATCCTCCTGCCTCAGCCTCCCGAGTAGCTGGGACTACAGGCATGCGCCACCATGCCCGGCTAATTTTTTCTATATTTTTAGTTGTCCAGCCAATTTCTTTCTATTTTTAGTAGAGACGGGGTCTCGCTCTTGCTCAGGCTGGTCTTGAACTCCTGAGCTCAAACAATCTGCCTGCCTCGGCCTCCCAGAGTGCTAGGATTACAGGCGTGAGCCACCGCGCCGGGCCTAGTTGGATGTCTTTAGGGAAGAAGTACTAGAAAGTCATACAAGAGAAAAGAGGTGGGGGAGGAGAGGAAGGAATTTCTACCCTTGACCCCAGCAGGAGCAGCGGCACTTTGGCATACAGCATGTCTCACCCAAGGATGCCCTGCCGGGGTAGATATAATTTCATGAGATCATTCCTTATCTACTGTTTTCAAATCTGTTTGGTTTTTTCCCACTTAGCAACACTTTGTTCTTCCCTAGAATTCACCAGGCCGGATGGGGTTGACGAGGGAGCCTCTCCTGCCTGGACACTCAGCCGCCCCTCCTGGGGATTGGAGGGGCTCAGGGCTTTGCTGGGCCCAGATGGAGGAGCCGGAGCCATCAGGGTGTCAGAGCCGTGGCGGGCAGAGGGCGAGGGTCCGACCACCACTCCTACTCCATGTCATTTGGGAGACTCGAGGCAAAGCAGTTAGCCGAGGACACAAATTACAACAGTGATGCCATCAGTTGTCGTGTGGCACGTGGGGATGAACATAAACTTTGAAGCCAGAATCGACCTGGATTTGAGCCCCAGATCTTCCTCGCAGCAGCTGTGGGACCTTGGGCAGGTTATGTAACTTCCAGACGTTAGTTTCCTCATGATACGAGGAGCATGGGGTCAGTACCTTCCTCTGAGGGTTGGAGGAGAAAGTGAAACCAAACACAACCTCTGCTGCGGCGCCCTGCGCAGAGGGGGCACTCGGCAGGTGCTGGCGCCTTTCACGTCTGGGAAAAAATGAAAGAATCAATTGAAAACAATTAATAATTCAGGAGAGTAGTTGGAAAGATGATACGTTTATATTAGCCATAACCACTTATTAACATATAATTTAAAAATATTTCAGTCCTGTGCTGAAATTGTTATGTTGGTGGTTACATAACTGTATACATTTGCCAAAACTCACTGAACTGTACACCTAAAAAGGGTTAATTTTATTGTGTGTAAAGTATACCTTAATAAACTTGACTTTACCCAAAAAATGCCATTCTTAATATCGACAAAGCATATCAAAATACCCAGGTCTAATATTAAGGGGAAATGTGCCTGACCTGGATGAAGAAAAAAAATGACATTTAAATATTTTGTCATTGTTTTCTCCCCTTGTTACAACAGTTAAACACGTTAATCTACCCTCACCGAGATTTATTGAGTGCCTACTGTGTACCAGGCACTGTTGTAGGTTCTGGGGGTACTCCTGAAAAAGAAAACAAGCCTCACATTTCGTAGAAGGAGACCAATGACAGACATAATAAACAGGCAGGGACACACGCCATGGGAAAACAGAGCAAACAGTGGGAGTCAGGGCCATGTTAGAGGGAGGGTCTTGCAATGTCAGACAAGTCAGTTGTGGCAGGCCTCATGAAGCAGGTGATATTTGAGCACAGTTGTGGGGACCGCTGCCTGGAAGAGGGTCCCGGCAGAGCCGGTGCAAGGCCCAAGGTGGGAGGGGGCCTGGCGGGTGCAGGGAGTGCAAGGACGTCACTTCCGGAGCACCTGCGGAGTCTGGAAGAGAAAATAAACACTCGTACCAGGAAGGGCAGTCCTGATCGCAGGGTCTTACGTCGCTTGAACATCACAAAATACATATTTTACTTGCTTACCATAATCAGACTATATTTTTTATGTACTGCATTGTAACTTGTTCAACATGATCCATGATCAAAGATGTTTTTCCTGTCTTATTAAAATTATCCTTTGTGGCCTGATTTTGGAGGCCCTGGCAGTATTCCGTTCCTGGGTGTGCGCTAATTTATTTAACTAAAGCCCGGCTGTTCAGTGCTGAGGCTGCGTCTTCTGCAAAGCTCCACTGAGAGGTGCGAGGAGGCCGGCCACAGCGGCCGCGCTGGCGCCAGTGATGGGCACTGAACGACAGTGGAAGGGGCTGAGCTGAGCCGCAGCAGATGCGCCCTGACCTTGTGGCGCCAGGCCTTTGGGACACCCTGTGTTGATTGTACTTTCCCCATTGCTTTACATTTAGAGGTGCTTCACCTGGAGAGGTATGTGGATTTGAAAACATAAGGAGCATAGTGCTGGCTTCCCAACTTTGTGGACTCCCTGGTACAGTTAACAGGCCTTACCTGCTGTGGCCACCCGCTGGCATCCCAGTGTCGTGGCCTCGCAGACCTCCGCCCTGTCCTTTCACGCACTTGCCCGTACGCGGTGCTCCTCCGCCCTCTGTGTGCAGGACCCCACCCGCCGCCGAGCCTGCAGTTTCTCCTCCTCCCGTCTGCTCACAGCTGCCTTCCACCTGCCTGCTCCCGCCTGCTTCCTTAGCAGCCCTGGCAGAGCATCAGCCCCGAGGACAGGGGTTCCTCACAGCCACGCCTGCCCCAGGCTGGCCTGCCTCGCCCCCAGCTGCCCATCACCGAGTGGCACTGGGACACAAAATGGTCGTTGGGATGTTCTGTCCTGAGGAGCTGTCAGGCCAGTGAAAAGTGAACACGAAACATGAATGAGCATCCACAGTGTCCCAGGAGCAGGAGCTGCTGCGCGGGGGCTGCAGGCAAGGCCCCCAGGGGCTGGCATTCGAGGGGTGTGTGAAGAGGGGGCTGGACCAAGGGAGAAGATGCCGAAGACGGATCTTATCTCTGGGCCAAATGCCTTAACTTCACTGAGCAAAGTGGCAACTTCTGGGCCTGTGACCTAGAGGCAGCCTGGATGTTGGAGGACAGGATGACACTGGCCCTTTTGGGGTAACTCTAGATTGACGGCTCGTGATGGGACTGGTGACATTGCAGGATCCTGAGTCAGCTGTCTGAATTCTCTGGCATTTTCCAGGTTCAAGACTGTGCAGCGAGCTTGGCCAAGGCAAAGTGGAGAAAGGTACAGTTTCGTGCTTTGGATTTTTTTATTTTTTAAACTGCTTTGAAAGGAGGTGTGGGGCTCATTTGCAGGAATAGTTAACATTTCCAAGGCCAGCAGGGCCAGAGAGATTTAGTTGCAGCTGTTACTTTTACCTCCTGTCCTCACAAAGCAGGGCGCTTCTCTCAGCCTGCTCAGGCCGCCGTAACAAAGTACCGTACGCTGGGCCGCGTGGACAGCAGACGCTTATTCCCGCAGTTCTGGGGCTGGAGTCCGGATCAGGGTGTGCACTCGGTGGGGCTCTGGGGAGGGCGCGTCCTGGTTTGCAGACGGCCATTTCCTTGCTGTGTCCTCACGTGGACTGTGGGTGGGCTCTGGCCTCTTCTTCTTCCTAGGAGGACCCTAGTCCCATCATGGGAACCCACCCTCACGGCCCCATCGAAACCTAACCACCTCCCAAAAGCCCCACCTGCTAGCACTGTCGTGTTGGGGTTAGGGTGTCACATGCAGGCTTGGGCTCGGAGCACAGCCATTCAGTCCGCGACCGTGCTGCAGGATCTAGGGCGGACAGACCGAGACACTTGTGGTAGGAAACGAGAAAAATGCAGAAAACAGCGAATATAATCCACAGTCTGCAGTTCGGAGATGAGCACAGCAGACATCGGGGGCCGTTTCTCCTGGTTCGTTTACAGCGAGGCGAAGAGACGTGGAACTGTGCCATCACTGACGTCAGACTGCGCAGTCATTTTGGGTCCTGCTTTTTCCGTTTAGTACCATATTGTTCCATTTCCTGTGTCATTCAAAATCATTTGTAAGCATAACTTTTAATGACAAGTCCTAGGAGTTTTTGGACTTGGACGTGATTCAGTCCAGCCTCCTCATTCCACAGAAGGCCACACCCTCCCAGAGACGTCAGGGCAGAGCGGGGAGTTGGGATTAGATGCTGCCCTGTGTTCCCCCCTCGCGACCACGCTGCCTCCGCCAGCGGGAAGTGCCTCTGAGTGTGCGGCGCTCAGGCCTGCGCTGTGCACTCGGGCTAGTGAGTGACTCTGGAGACCAGATTTGAAGTCCAGCCCTGCTGCTTTCCGAAAACCAGAGCCTCCCTCTTTTTGTTTGTAGATGTCCCTCACTACTTGTTTCTCAGAAATATTGTAAAGATGAGTGAGGTGTTGCTTGTGGAAGTTACTTGGGAGGGAAGGTGTTTTCGATGCACCTTCGATGGTGCCAGGAGGCAGGTGTGAGGGTGGCCACCCTGGAGGGTGTGCAGACCCGGCCCCCTTTTTCAGCAGGCTGGGCTGTGGGCCAGAGCCAGGACCAAACACTTCAAATTCCGCAGGGCCACGGCCGACCCTTCTGGGATGAGAGCTGAGCAGTGGTCAGTTGCATGGCCTCGCGGGCAGTCGGATGGCCTGACAGCAAAGGCCTTGAGTAATGGGATGACCGTCGTCACCAGACGTCTCTCAGTAGGTGCCGTATGGCTGTGCCATGACCATGTCAACAGTTTCTTCTGCTGCTGTGTAGACGTGGCATGTAAGACAGATTGTCTGAGGGTGCAAAACTGGAGAGCTATTCAAATTCCAGAAGCTCTGGTAGGTGGAAAAGATGAGCTGAAACAAGATGAAATTTAACAGGGTTAAAGGCAGGCTTTACACTTTGGTTTAAGTATAGAGTTCATTCATGAGAGTACAGGTTTGAGAAAAAATAAGGTCCGAAAGGCTCAGAGCACACACAGTGACTCTTCCCCAGTTGGTGGACGCAGCCCGTGCTGCAGCCCCTGAGCTGGAATCAGGAGGGCCTGGCCGGGGTACTTTGCACGAGGCTCTCCCGGAGCTAGGTGTGCCCTCTCAGTAGGGCGGTGGACTCCTGACCCAAGGCAGACAGGAATTATAATCACTTCAGAAAAGCTCTGCATAATTTAAATTGCACAAGTGCCTACAGCCCTGAAGAGCTGTTTCATGTCCTGGTTGTGCAACTGCTGGGCAGCTCTTCCCTTTGCCACAGTAAATTTGCAATTAAAGAAAAAAACAAATGCAGCTCTCAGTCAGAAGTGGGTAAGGTTTGCTTGGTCTGGAGACATCAGCTCACGCGCCCTGGGGTGGAGGAGTGTGGGCAGGTCTGGGGAAAAGCCACGTGTGTGTCGCCTGGGCTCAACCCACATCTTATTGGGCACACCTGGGCCCGTGAAATCTGGAGAGTGTTTACATAGGGGCCTGCTGCAGCAGGGCGCGTGGGGATGTTTGCTGTTGGCTCTTTTAACTGACTGGCCTCTGGGATTTTCCAGCCAGGATAGCCTGCAGGAACAAGTCTTTGGGCACTGAGCCAAAGGCCTCCCCAGCTGGGATACATTCAGGCCCGGGGGGCTGGGGTGCTGGCCACCACCACCCACCATCCTCTGTGGTATATCAATAGAGGGCCCGCCTCCCTGGAGGGCTGAGCTGCCCCCAGTCAGGGTGTAGAAGCTTCTCTTAAGGCCCCTGGCAGAGCTGCTCCCTACAGCCCACCTGTCCTCATTGCCCTCCTCCACTCTCTGCATGGCTAACTCTTAGTCATCCTTCAGTCTCCGTTTAGATATCACCTCCTCCGAGAAGCCTCCCGAGATCCCAGGTCAGGCTGGAGGCCCCTCTCTGGGCTCCCCTAGAATCCTGCACTCTTGCCTATGGCACTTGGCAGTTGGGACACTTATCACACTGTGAGCTCCTTGAAAGCTGGCATCACTCTTGCTCTCTGCTGTATCTGTGACACTTAGGACGATGGCTGGTGCAGAGCAGGAGTTCAATTTAAAATGTTTTGAATGAGTGAAAGAATGCATAAATGAGACTTCAATTCCAGCTCAGAGACTAGCCCACCTCCCCAGTGAGAAAGTTCAAGTGTGGGAACCACTGAGTGTTTGGTGGGCCCAGGTCCCCCGGATCAGTGCTTGTGCAGGACAGAGGCAGCCCCCATGTTCTCATGGGACTAGTGGGCAGAACAGGGCCCCGGGTGGCCTGCTGTCCCTGTCTGAGGTGTCCAGGTGCCCCTGGAGTGGGCACCATCCGGGAGGTGCCTGCATCCCTTCATCTAAGCAAGGAGCCACCTAAGCTCCTTAAAGGAGTCTGGAAGGACCTAATGTGCTTTGCACGGTGGAGACACGGGTGTGCTGACCCCGGCAGAAGTCCTCACAGGGACGGCGAGTCTCCCGCTGTGTGACCTCAGCAAGTCTCCTACCCTCTCAGGCCTGGGCTTCCACGGAGAGACATTAGATGACCAAGTGTTGTGACACTCCTAGGCCGTAAAGTGCCCTGCATAGAGATGCTCACCTCCCTAGACTGCTTTGCTGTGTCAGGCAGGACTAAAGGGACTGAACTTGTCAGCCTGTCTTTCCTCTGGACAACTTGGGGGTGTCGTGACACCCTTCGTATCATTTCCTGCCCAGGTTCTCTGTGCCACCAAAACATAATGTCATTAGGGTTCCCTGATGGAGCATTTTGAGGCTTTGGTCTACAATAAAGACTGGTCCTATGTGATTTTAAAGTAAATATGGCTTTAAAGCAATGGCCATTGGGGAATTGCAGATTGAAACAACAACGAGACACCACTACACACCTACTGGAATGGCCAAGACCCAGAACACCGACCACACCAAGTGCCGATGAGGATGTGAGCAACAGGAGCACCCATTCATTGCTGGCGGGAATGCAAAATGGCACAGCTGCTCTGGAAGCCAGGTTAGCAGTTTCTTACAAAGCTAAACACACTCTGACCCTACGATCCAGCAGTCATGCTCCATGGTATGCACGCGAAGGAATTAAAAACTTACATGCTCACAAAAACATCTGCACACAGATGTTTGTGGCAGCTCTGTTCATAATTGCCAAAACTTGGAAGAACCAAGATGCCGTGGGCAGGAGAATGGATAAACAAACTGGTATATCCAGATGATGGGATGTTGTTCCACAGCACTAAGAAGACATGAGCTCTCAAGCCATGAAAACACACGGAGGAAACTTAAATGCTTACACTCAATGAAAGAAGCCAATCTGAAAAGGCTACATATGGGTGATCCCACCCATACGACATTCTGGAAAAGGCGAAGCTATGGCAGCAGTAGGAAGATCAGTGGTTGCCAGGGGTTAGTGGGGAGGGAGGGATGAACAGGTGGAGCACAGGGGCTTCAGGGCGGGGAAACTACCCTGTGTGGTACTGTAGCGGTGGACACATGTCATCGCACATTTGTCAAAACCCGCAGAGCGTCCAGCACCAGCAGTGCACCCCGACGTCAACGCTGGCCTCCGGGTGATGGTGATGTGCCGTTGTAGCTTCATCCAGTGTCACAAACATACCTCTCTGGCACTGGGTTTTGATAGTGGGGAGGGCAGGAGGGAGGTGTGTGGAAATTCTCTGTACTTTCCACTCAGTTTTGCTGTGAACCTAAACTTCTCTAAAAAAATAAAGTTTATGAATTAAGAAAAATACGGAAATGGCCACATGCAAAATGCTGCACGGAGGGGCATGCATCCTGAAACATGTCAGCTAGATTAGAGGCTGGAGTAAAATGATGTTTTCCCATTCTGGACAAGAAGCCACATGCGTCGCCCCCTCCCTGCTCCTGGGTGTGCCTGGCTGCAGCTGCCGAGTGTGGTCTCTGCAACAAGCCGGCCACGGAGGCTGCACATCTTCCTGTTTCTGCCCGGCCACAGCACGGGGCACTCAGCCGTTTTCCTGAGCACTCAAAGCTCCGTTTCCTAGAGCCCCTTCCTGTTTAAGAGAAGCAGGGGAGTGGTGGCTTGCTTGTGCAAGACTTTCGAGGGCAACAGCGTGCAGGGCAGCACTGCACGCCCTGCAGCAGTTCAGGCCCTTCCTCTGGGGACCAGGCATGCTCCGTCTGCACGCCCTTTGCCACTGCAGTCTGCAGCTGGTTGAAAGTCAATCCAAGAGGCGGGCATAGGGGAGTATACTTGTGTCGGGGTGTCCTAACCCTGGCAGTGCCCTGTGCACTGCAGGGCGTTCAGCAGCATCCTTGGCCTCTACCCTTTAGAGGCCAGTAGACGCGTCCCCCCACCCCCGGTTGTAATAACCAAAAATGTGTCCAGACATTGCCAGATGTCTCCAAGGGGGCCAAGTCACTCCAGTTGGGAGCCATTAGATTATGTGTCTGTGTACGCGTGTGTGTGCTCACACATACGCACGCCTTCTGCGGGTAGCTCTGGATCAGGCACACCTGCTCAAGGGCCAGAGCCAGCTTCCTGGTACTTGCTGTCACTCTTTAAGCTTCCAATCCTGGCTGGCAGCAGGGCCGCCATAGACCTCTGTCCCCAAGGGCAGGGCGAGGGAGGAGGGGCCCTGGCTGGATGGTCATTTCCTTCTTCAGTGGTGTGGGATAAGCCACTCCCCCCGTAGGGGATGGGATGGGAGGCTGCCGGTGTTGTTCTTGCAAAAGACCCCTCGCGGAAGCACAGGACCGAGGGACAAAAGTCCCTCATCATCCATGTGGGAGAGTGTACAGAGAGGATTTCCAACACCCAGCCCCGGGGAGGTGGGGCAGCCCGGTCCCTCTGCGAGTGGCCTGTCGCTCACACGCTCACCATTTCCCTCCGCAGTGGTGCTTGCTGGGTGCCAGGTGGTGTGCTGGGCACCGGGGCACAGTCCCGTCCCCTCACAGTCCCTGCCCTGTGGGGTGACAGACAGTAATCAGTAAGTCCCAGAGAAGCTACGAACTGCTGTCAGAGCTGTGAAGGGAGCCGCACAACGGCATGAAAGCCAGCGATAAAACCCAGTAGCCCAGAGTTCGGGGGCTTCCCTGGGGAGGGACCCTCAGCAGGGGTCTGAGGGAAGAGCAGGTCGCTGGGGAGTTAGGGAGTGTCCCAGCAGGGGAAATAGCGTGACAGTGGCCAGAGCTTGGCACTTGGAAAGAGCCTCAAGACCTTTCTTTCCAATTGTGAAATCAGCTGGGCAGACTGGAATCAAAAATGTAAAAGAGACAGAGGTGACGGGACGCCTCTGCTGTGAGTGGCCTTTCCTGAGTGCGCGTGTGTGTACGCTGCTTGGCAATCGTCCTTGTCATTGTCACATTATAGTCACAGTAGCCTGTCCGAGCCCCTGGGCCTGGAGGGCTGATAACTTGACCTAGGGCTGCCCGGTGGTGCGAGGCCAGGACCGGCCAGCCGTGATTGCACCCCGAGAAGGGGACTCCAGGGCCCGAGCGCTCCGGGCACTTGTGAGGATCGCAGTGTCCCAGGCTGACACCCGGGGTATGGGGCAGGGCGCACCGGCCGCAGGCTTGGTTCCCCGGCAGGGAGGCTGGAGTGCTTGGGCGGCTGTGGGTGACTCGAGTCCCTTGGAAGGAGCACTTTCCGCACAAGAGCCCACGTCTCTCGGAGGCCAGGCTGGGCTGCGATTTTCCATTTGATGTGCGAGGCTGATTTCACTCGCAGATGCAGAATGGAAAGCCGTGTGGGCAGATCACAGTGAGCTGTCTCCTTGGGCGATGGCAGGATCTGGTGTCTGCTCGGCCCAGTGGTGTCACTAATGGGATTCTCAAAGCCTTTTGGGTGTTTGTGGTGCGGCGGCTGCTGTGGGAACCCAGGGGCTGCTCATTTGTGGGGGATGAATAATTTATTTCTGTTTTCAGATGACTTATTCCTTCATCACAGATCCTGCAGCTGGGCTGCCTCGCGTTCTGTAGGCTGCCGATTAAGTGGCTTCAGCAGAACTTGGCTTCATCGCCCACTGCCCTGGTCGCCTGTTTCCAGGCTGTGTTTGGGGCGGGGGGGTGGTCTGAGCTTCTCCACTCTGGGTGCTTTTCTTCCTTTTCGTCTCTTTGTGGGGAAACTGCCTTCCCTGCTCCTCGGCTGGGAAGCGCGGTCCCAGGGCTGTCTGGCAGTTAGGATATCAATGCCAATAACGCAGTGGAGGTCTGTCTCACAGGCAGACTTTGTTTCCAGTTTTGGTGTGTGACAGGCTGAAACCCAGTATGGTCACAGTTACCATTGAAAATCTCAGGTTTTCACCTGTGCCAGCTTCACCTCAGCCTAGGTTGCTCACCTGCCACCTCATTGGTCTCCCTGACATCAACCTTGACATGTGCCGTCCATCCCGCCCAGGCTGCTAAGCTGATTCTCCTCTAAGTCCATTGCTCAAGAGCCCACCATGGCTCCCTATTGCCAAATGTGGCCTGAACTCCAGTATTCCAAGCCCTTGTGAATGGGCTCAGTCCTTCCTCCCCAGCCCATCTCAGATGGCTTTGCCTGAGCTGCCCGCTCACTAGTGCTTTCGTTTCATGTTTATGGAATCTGCGCTACTCTCAGTGCTATGCAGCAGCTTCGAGACAGGGGGAGCAAGACCCCACCCCGAGTACTCAGCCCAGAGGGGACAGGAGCATAGCAGACAGGTTATCGGCAGCCCTCACAGGTGGCTTGGGGCCCCAGGAATGGGGGAAGGCGGCGTGGGAGAATCTCTGAATTTTCGGCGTCTTTAATTTGCCCCACTTGGTGAGACTGAGACCTCAGGTGGGTGTCGGGGCCTCAAATGCCAAACTGCAAGTGTCTGCAGGCCAAGGGGACTCTGAGAGGCTTTAATCACAGTGGACACCTGGAGCCTGGCATGAGGGGACCATGCTGGGGACAGCCTGGCCAGGGCCCCTTTGCCTGCCACCTGCCCCTTCCCGCCTCTCCACAGACCCTGCCTTTTGCGCTAGGCCCACCCCTTGCACTGCCTTGCACTTCATCACTTAATTACACTTAAATATTTAATTAGTACCGGTTTCCTCACTCCTTTATTGCTCCTGAGGGCAAGGTTTCTGTCTCCGGCATCCCCAGGGGGCAGGGCATGGTGCCAGCGGTAGCTGGTGGGAGGAGCAGGGCTTGCAGGCCAGGTGGGCTCGGGTCTAGCTGTGCGGCCTGGGGCAAGGGGCTGGGCGCCTCTGACCTGTTTCTCGTCTGTACATGGGGGGACGGTCAGTGCCTGCTGGGGCCTGCGAGGAGCCGGTGGGACAGTGTGTGTGTGAACGTGCCCGGCGAGGGCGCATCCTTAATGCCACCCTCAGATTTCGCGCCAAGGCCTGCGAGCCTCAAGAGTGCACGTTGGTGGGTTCCAACCCCTCCTCCCCGCATCACGGAGGAGGGCTGGGATTCCCATCGTCAGAGGAAGGAGCAGTCCCAGAAGAGAGGTGACTGGCCCGGGGGCCACACGGCAGCACATCAGAGAACAGATCCAACGTGCTTTGTGCACTTCCACGTTGGCGCGGTGCTTGGTTCACGCCCCACCCACACACGCCATTGCTGGTGCTCTGAGCACCCACTGTCCCTGACGCGTCCAGGTGGGCCCAGGAGCGACCTGAGCAGGGACAGCTGGCAATGTGCTGTGGGCAGGCAGTACTGATGGTGCTTTCCAAACTGTGGACCTGCTGGTCCTTCTCTCTCTTCCAATACCGTTATGGATGAAACTTTTAGAGTGTTTAACAGTGGTGCTCAGGGACGCCTGTGGCCCCAGCTCATGTGACAGGTAGCCGACAGGTGACATGTGGCCTGAGCACCTGGAAGGGGCACTTATTCGGTTGCCTGAATCTTTGCACCTCTGCCCAGCAAACGGCAGGAGTTTTGCCTGGCCGTACCTGCTTACGCTGGCCACACCTGGCTCTGATCTTGGCTAAGACCCTTTCCTCTTGGGGCCTCTGTTTGCTCGACTATATAACAAAAGGATTGGATAAAATGGGTAGTTTTTCTTTTCTTTTTTTCTTGTTTGCAGTTGAACCTTTCTCCTCTCAAGGGAAACCGTGGGGGAGGTCTGTGTGTACAGCAGATGAGGTGGCCCCGCGGGTGGAGGGAGGCCTGGCTGCTTCTCTTCCCCACCCTCGCAGGACCCCCGTGGGACCCTCGGCCCCCAGAGACGGTTGGAGACTTCTGGCCTAGGGTTCTAAGGCCCCCCGCAAAGTCTGAGGCTCACCGCGGGCCAGGACGGACAGCAGACAGCAGGCACGTCTGTGGGCAGAGGGCTGCCCAGGACAGAAAGTGCCGGGCTGGGTTTGGATGTTTTGTTCTCCGGTGTTTCCCCTATGGCTGCCTCATTGTTCCGATGTTGGCAAAGGTTCATTTTATCTTCCTCCTTCTGGAACAGGAGGCGCCTCGGGCTTGGCCCGAGAAGAACAACAGAACCAGCTTTTATGGCCTCTGCTCCAGGGGTTGGTGGCATTGGGGAGCCGTGGTGGGAGGTGGCGGTGGCTGGGGCTTGGGAGGTTCCAAGAATTCTGTTAATGGGCAACGAGCCGTTTTATTTTCTTTGCTGCCCATGGAGAGTCACGAGTGAACAGACAAGTTGTGAGTCTCGAGGAAACGCGGCACCCTCGGGAGCAGCCTGTCCCTCCCCTACTCCCCACCACTGGAGAGGCCCGGCAGGGCTCAAGGTCTCACTTCTCGGCTGCCCCGAGGTCCAGGGCATCTCATTTTCCTTTCCCCGGAGCCTGATATTATACTTTTGCAGCGCTCTTTGCTTTCAACATTCTTCTACAGCAATTGTGCTTAAAATAAAACATAAACTCCTTCCCCAGCCCCAAGCCCCGTCCCAGAAGCAAGGTCTGCACCCCTCATCCCACAGCAGATGGGAAACCCCACAGGTGTTCAAGAGTCCAGGTCTGCACAGCCGTGGCAACCTGCTGCAGCAGCCGGAACTAAGACGTACAACCTATAGGCTTTTGTGCCTGGCTTCTTCGCTCAGCGCTGTTTCTGAGATGCGTCACTGAGGTTCGTTTGCATTGCTTCACAGCAGCAGTCCCCAACCCCAGCCTTTTTGGCACCAGGGACCAGTTTCATGGAAGACAATTTTTCCACGGTCGGGGGTGGGTTGGGAGTGGGAGGGCGGGGGAGGTGGGGCTCAGGTGGTGATGCGTGGCCCTAACAGGCCACGGAACCGGGCCATAGCCTGGGGGTTGGGGACCGAGGCTTTACAGTACCCATCGTGTGACTGCTACAGTGTGTTTACCCATCTCACGCAGGTGGACGTTTGGAAAGTTTCCAGGTGAGGTTAGCACCAATCATGCAGCTCTGAGTGTTCTTGTACTACCTTTTGGTGGACATATGTCCTTGTTTCTGTTGGACTTATGTAAAAGAGCTGCATTTCTGCTTCATGGGGCATGTGTGTGGTCACCTTTAGTCGACAGGCCAACAGTTTTTCAAAGTAGTCCTGGACAGTAGGTCTTTTGTTATGTGGCAGGAGCTCAAATGCACCAGTTGTGGACGTGGCAGCGGGAGCTGCAGTGAGACACTGGACATTCTCTGGAAGTCAAGGGTCCCTGCGGTCTGGTGCTGGGCGCGGGGTGCAGCTTACTGTTGTGCAGGGAGGTCTGTCCAGTGCGTCACCCCTTTGTGAAGCTTGCAGCCCGGCTGGTCTCATCCGGACGTGTTGGCTTCCGCTGTGTGCTCGGAGGCTGTTCCCAGACTGCAGCCCACCCTGGTGGCACCTGCCGGACACGTAGTCTCCTCTGTACTTCAGTTCCTTGCATGGAGTGATGGGAGAAAATGCCTCTGCAAAGAGCTGTTGTGCGAAATGTCTGTGCGATAGTATTCTTTGAGCAACTGCGGTTATTACCTGGGGCCTGAAGTAGAATTAGTCATTTAAAAACCATAGTCACCTCTGAAATAGTGATAATCCAAAAACCATCTATCTTTGACTTCACACCTCATTATATTTTTTCCTCCCTAAGGGACTTTGCTTCTTAGTTAAGTTGGATTTCTGAATATATTAAAATAATTTGTCATCTCTTGAGCACACAACCTCCTGGGTGTGAGCAGGCAGGAGAAGCCAGTTCTGGTTCCCTGGACCTCAGAGTCAGCGCGGGAAGTCTGTGCCTGGGAGAGAAGCGGGTCGGGTGCTGGAAGGAAGATGCTTTTCTAGCTGTCTTTCCCGAGGACTGGCCAGCGAGGAAGATGGGCGCCGAAGCCCTCCAGGGCTGGGCCGCCAAGGGAGGAACTGGCCCCATAAACGGCCTTAGAACCATTGCTTGCTTAGGCCATGACCTGCAGGGCCCAGGGTGACAGTCTGGGCTGTCTCTGGAATTGAGCTGAGAGGTCCTCCCGCGGCTCCTCCTTACGGACTGTGAATACGTCCTGAAGGGCTGGGCTCCTGCTCCAAGCCCAGTGGACCGGTCACCTGCTCAAATGCAGGGGGATCCCAAGAGCTTGTGTCTGACTGCCCACCGACATCCGGCACACATCCGAGTGTACCCCAGTGGGCAGGGGGGACGGTGTCCCTGCACCTGACACACGTGTTGGGCACTCAGCGTGGTGTGGAGTGCATGTCGGGAGGCTCTCAGTCCATAGCACGTTCCTGGGGCCATGCCTCGGATTTGAGGCTGCCAGGTTCTCACGGTCAGCTAAGTTGACACCTGCTCGTCCTTCCCTGTCTGTAAGGGGTGACCAGTGCTGACACCTGTATGTCCCCTGGCTGCAGGGCTTGCAAACCCTGTGGTTTGTCCCCTTGCTCCTGTGACTCTGCTCTTTGCCTTCCTGTCCTCTGGTAGAGAAGGTTAGGAGGACATTGCCTTAGATTCTTTTTTTAAAAACAGCTTTATGGAGATGTAATTCACATGCCATACAGTTTACCCATTTAGAGTACACGGTGTGAAGTTACACTTCAGTGGTTTTTAGCACACACTCATACATGTGCAAGCAGCACGACAGTCCATTTGGGAATATTTTCATCACCACCGAAGGAAACCTCCTACCTTTTAACTACTACCCGCTTGTCCCCCGGCCCTAAGAAACCACTAATCTATTATACTTTCTGTGTCTATACGTTTCCTGTCCTGGACATTTTATATAGATGGAATCATACATTTGTCCTGTTGTGTCTGGCTTCTCTCACTTACCTTGATGTTTTCAAGGTTCATCTATGTTGTAGCATATGTCTTCTCCACTTTTTATGGCTGAATGATGTTGCATTGTGTGGGTAGACTGCATTTTGTTTATCCTTTGGTCCACTGATGGACAGTTGGGTTGTTTCCACCTTCTAGCTGTTATGAATAATGCTGCTACACACATTTGTGTACAAGTTTTCATGTGGACATGTGTTTTCATTTCTCTTGGGTATACACCTAGGAGTGGAATTGCTGGGTTATATGATAACTGTAGGATTAACGATTTGAGGAACTGCCAGACTGTTTTCCATAGCGGGTGCACCATTTATATTCCACCAGTAGTATATATATGAGGGTTCTGTCTCACCAGGTCCTTGCCAATACATGTATTGATCTGACTTTTTGATTCTAGAAATCTTAGTGGGTGTGAAGTGGTATCCCACTGTGCTTCCGATTTGCATTTCCCTAATAACTAATTGTGTTGACAATTAGTTTTTAGTTATTAGTTTTCATATGCTATCAGCTCCTTGTATATCTTCTTTGGAGAATTGTCTATTTGGATCCTTTGCCTGTTTTTTAATTGTGTTGTCTTTCTGTTATTGAGTTGTAAGATATTAATAATTTTGATGAAGTTCAATTTATCTATCTTTTCTTTGGTTGTTTGGACTTTGGTGTTATAAGAATCCTTTGCCAACTCCAAGGTCATGAAGATTTACTGCTATATTTTCTTTTAAGAGTTCTGTATTTTTAGCTCTTACAGTTAGTTCTCTGACCCATTTTGAGTTAATTTTTGTATGTGATCTGAGGTAGGAGTCCAAATCCACTCTTTTGCTTGTGGCTATTCGGCTGTCCTGGTAGCATTTGTTGAAAAGATATTCTTTCCCATTGGATGGTCTTGGCACCCTTGTTGGAAATCGTTTAACCATAGATATATGGGTTTGTTTCTGGGCTCTCAATTCTATTTCATTGATCTGTATGTCTATCTTTGTGTCAGTACAACACTGTCTTGATTATTATTGCTTTGCACTAAGTTTTGAGATTGGAATTTTGTTATTCATTTTCAGGATTGTTTTGGCTATTCTAGGTCCTTTGCAGTTCTGTAAGAAATTTAAAATCAGCTTTTCTATTTCCACGAAGAACTGAGATTCTGATGGGGATTGCATCGAATCTGTAGATCAGTTTGAAGAGTATTGCCATCTTAACAATTTTAATTGCTCTGATTAATGAACATGGGATGTTTTTCCAATTATTTCATCTTCCTTAATTTTTTTCAACAATGTTTTGTAGTTTCCAGAGTATGAGTTTTTCACTTTTGTTAAATTCGTTCCTAAGTATTTAATTCTTTGTTTTTTTAAATTTCATTTTTGAATTACAAGTATATAGAAATACAATGGATTTTTGTATATTGATCTTATATCCAGCAACCTTGCTGAACATAGTTCTAATAGTTTTTTAGTGGATTCCTTAGGATTTGCTATGTATTAGATCATGTCTTCAGCAAATTGAGATAGTTTTACTTCTTCCTTTCCAATCTGGATGCCTTTTCTGTCTTTTTCTTGGCTAATTGCCCTGGTTAGAACCTTCAGTACAATTTTGAATATAAGTGGCAAGAGTAAGTATCCTTGTCTCATTCCTGATCTTAGGAGAAAAGCATCTAGTCTTTCACCATTAAATATGATGTTGGCTGTGAGTTTTTTGTAGACAGCCTTTATCAGATTGAGGAAGTTCCCTTCTATTGCTAGTTTTTTAGTGTTTTTATCATGTAAGTGTGTTGGATATTGTTAAATTCTTTTTAACATCTATTGACATGCTGAAACTTTTGTTTTTTAAATTTTTTGATATTATGTTACATTAATTGATTTTCAGATGGTAAACCAACCCTGCATTCATGGCTTAAATCCTATGTGGTCATGGTATATAAATAAGCCTTTTTATGTGTTGCGCATTTGGTGTGCTACTATTTTGTTGAGGATTTTTGTGTCCACATTCATGAAGGATATTGGTCTGTCATTTTGTCCTCTTGTGAAGTCTTTCTCTGGTTTTGGTATCAGGGTAATACTGACCTTTCAGAGTGAGTTGGGAAGTATACTCGCTTTTTCTGTTTTCTGGAGGAGTTTGTAAAGAATTGGCATTCTTTAAATGTCTGTAGAATTCCACCGTGAAGCCATTTGGCCTGGGCTTTTCTTTGTGGGTAGTGTTTTGATTACTAATTCAATCTCTTCACTTGTTAGAGGTCTTCAAATTACCTATTTCTTGAGTGAGTTTTGGTAGTTTGTGTCTTTCTGGTTGGCTTAGATTCTTGCAGGCCTCTCCCTGCTCTTTCAGTCATAGTTGACATTTATTGAATTCTTCCTATGTACTAAGCACTTTTTGTGCATTAGCTCATTTAATCTTTACAAAACTTGATGAGCTAGCAAGTATGATTATCGTCTCCATTTTTCAAATGGGGGAATGGGAGCAGGGAGAAGTTAAATAGCAGGTCAAGGTTGCACAACTAGGAAATAGTCCAGCTGGGCCTTGAGCCCGGACAGTGCGGCCACCCAGTCCTCTATGCTTTCTGCCCTCTCCCTGCAGCTCTCCTGAGGCCCTGCTCTGGGTCAGCCCTGTGGTAGGAGCTGTAGCACAAGAATGGGTCAGACCTGCTCACCACCTAAGTTGCTTGCCAGAGAACCCAAACCAAAGAGAGGCAGAGGCCTTAGGCCTGACGTGAACAAAGGGCTGGGGGAGGTAGAGTGCCAGGAAGGGCCCCCGCAAGATAGTGAGGTGTGAAAAGGGCCTTGAAGGAGGGCCCATGTGGGGTGCAGCTGGGGAGCTTGTGAGTGTGCCCCTCCCGGGGCTTTTGCCTCCTATACCTCCTGTCTCCCAAGCGCTCAGGCAAAGGGCCTCACAGAGCCCCCTACCCAGGGTGCCGACACCCTGGCTGGCAGGAGGAGTTCGGAGCAGTAGAACTGTGTTCGGCAGGGCTGTGTGAAGCACCCAGCCCTCTGCATTTTTCTCTTCTAGAGAGGAAGAGCAATGACAATTTGTAAGACAATCACTAGACAGAAATCAAGAGCGGCCAGACATAACTCAACGTAATTATTTCTGCGTAATGACTTCTGCTACTTGATTCTGTCTCGAGCAATGACTATAATCTTTATCCGTCACTGGAAAGCTGGTGGCCAGGGAGCCCCTGTGGCTTAGCGATAGAGCCAGGAGGAAATTTGCAATTCAAGTTAATGGAGTGTTCCCAAGCAGCCTGGGAGCCAGCGTCTTCAAGGTCTCCGGAACAGCGGACCCTCCTCCTGCTAGGAAGCCTGGTGTCAGAGCTGGCCTGGCCTCCTCTGCGGGCATCCAGCCCACCTGCTTTGTCACAGATGGGGAAACCGAGAATGGTAGAGGTCACAGGGTGTGCCAAGGTCACTCAGCTGCAGAGTCAAGCCTGGACCAGAACTTCCCTCTGCCCTCCCCACCACCCAGCACCCTCCCTATGGGCTGGCGCGCCTGTCAGTGGGACGGACAGATGGAAGGTGCTTTAGTGGAGCCGGTCACTGAGCATGTCGGTCATGCAGGGCTGGCCCACAAGGGTGGAGATGGTGTGGCCTCTGTGGCTGGACAGTGATGGACCTGCAGCCAGGAGAGGCCCCGTGGCGCTAATGGTGCGGTGTGCTGGGAGGGTGTTCCTGCCGAGAGGCCCAGCAGACGGGGTGTTCCCCTGCTCTGGCGTGGGGAACACAGAGGCCCCCCTGACCTGAGAGGGTGCTTGCTTACCTCCTTGCATGGCCTCTTAAAGGCCCCTTTAATTAATGAGAGCAGCTGGAAAGGACAGAGCATGGGTTTGGGGATTTGTGTTTTGGGCGTCCAGCGTCCCGCTTAGCCAGGTGTGACCTGGGCTAGTGTCCCGGAGTCCCTTTCCTCCTCTGTAAACTGAGGGTGGCCATGAGCTCTCTCTGCCAGGGCAGTTGGGAGGGTGGGATGATGAACTGAGGACCTAGTTCATTCTGCTGCTGGCTCCATTACTGGTTTTCTCCTTGACCGTGTGGAGGGCCCCTGACCCTATCCAGGTCTTGATTCCTCCAGCGTCAGAGCAGGGCTCACAGCTGTGAGGTGACTTAGCTGGGATCATCACCTTGAAAGTGCCTCGAGACAAGGTGGAGCACGGTGGATTTTTAGGGCAGTGACTGCTCTGTGTGAAAGTGCAGTGGTGGGTACGGGTCACTACGCGTCTGTATAGCGCGCAGAAGGTAGTGTTTGTACATAATGTACGTCATCCATCCGCACAGTGTGTAAGCGGTACACCACCACGAGTGAACGCCAGTGTAAACTGTGGGCATTGGGGGAGAATGCCGTGTCAATGTAGGTTCATCAGTTGTAACAAATGTCCCCCTCTGGTGGGGGATGTTGACAATGGCGGAAGCTGGGGGGGTGGGGTATATGGGAACTTTCTGTACTTTCCACTCAATTTCGCTCTGACCCTAAAACTTCCCTAAAATGTAGTCTATTAAATATATGTGTGTGTACAAAAATGGTACATATCTATATGATACTATCTAAAAGCACAGTGGTCTCCCAGTGAGAGTTTCGGTGGGAAGGTGCATGACTTTTCTCCTCGGTCTTGAATTCCAGCAGTGGGTTTGCATTCCATAGTTGGCCTATAAAATTCTATATTAGGGAAACAGGGTAGAACTTTAACTCTGAGCAAGATACACCTTGCTTCCGATAATGTCCATGTGATGCATTCTGGGGCATTCATTTGTCAAACAGTGATTACTTATTGAGTGCCTGCTGTATACAGGCGCTGGGCTAGGCACTAGCTGCACAGAGATGAAGTGGACACGTGCCTGACCTTGCGGTGCTCGTGTCAGCTGGGTGGGTGGGAGGAGGGGAGACAGCTCCTGTTCTGTAAGAGCGAGGGGAGCCCCCCGGCACGCTCCAGGTGGACAGGCTTCTCAGTGCAGTGAGTGTACAGAAACGTGATCGTTGCCATGGAGGAGGAGAACTGCATGTCAGGAGAAAATAACCGGGAAGTGTGCTGTAGATGAGGAAGAGAAACGGGCTCTCGGGAAGAGACTGTTCTTGTTCCATCCTGGCTTTGCTCCCTGGAAGAATAATGACCTTGGGCAAGTAATTAGCTTCTCTGAGCCTCAGTTTTTCCCTATCTGTAAAATGGGGATAATAATTATGCCTAGGGCTGTTGTGAGGATGAAATTGGATTATGCAAACAAATGCAGGGAAAGCTGTTAGCCACGCAGCGGCGGTGTGGCGATGTTAGCCACGGTACTACTATTACACATTGTGTACTGGAGGCTGTGGGTGCACAGAGAGGCGGTCACCAGTCTGTGCCTGGGGGTGGGTGGGCAGAGACGGGGGAGGTGGGCCCATTTGAGTTCGCCCCATGCGGAGGGCGTTTGGAACGCCTGTGTCAGAGCTGGTGGGAGGGGTGACGGTGGGGAGTGGTCGGGTACCTGGCACACGACAGACAGCCAGAGTTTCCCTTCTCAGTGACCGAGTGGTTTTGTGACTGAATGTCAGGAGATGCTTTCTGACCTTTTTTCGAGCACTAACACGTGCCCTGCACTGGGCCAGGGATTCCCCGCCAGGAGGAGGCCGGGATGGTGAGGGCCACCCTGGGGGCGCCTGCCAAGAAACAAGGGAGCTGTGGGGGTTGGAGGGACCTGAAGGGGCCGGCCCGGGCCGGGGCTGGGTGTGCACGGTTCCACCGCACCAGCACGTAGCCCCGCAGGGCACATTGTGGTGGGTAGAGACACAGGCTGTGTCTCTGGTGGCCTGGAGTGATGCTGTCAGCTGAGGAGCAATGCTGTCAGGGTCCAAACCAGTTTGCAGGCCGCAGAGGCCACGGCCACACTTAGCTTCCGAGCCGCTGTGTGATAACTGGCGCCCCCACCTGAGGGGTGGCCAGCGTCTCCCTGGAGGCTTCCTTGTCGGTGTTGTTGGGGATGCCCCTCCTTCCGGGAGCAGGTGCCACTGCCCATGATGGCTGGACGGGGGCCGGGGCAGGGGTGTTTTCGCTGTTTAGTGTGGAGCTTGCAAAAGCTGTGGTCCCCCCGCCAAGCACAGCGGCAGCAACAAGAGGGAAAAGCGATGGGCTCTGGGCCAGGGGTGTCCGCACCCGCATGACCTGTCGGTCCTCTCTTCCAGGGGCATGGTCTAGTGGCCTGGTCAAGGACGTGGAACCAGTCCCTGGAGGTTCTGACCCGCTCCGTCTTGGCCTCCGCTTGGTCTCGGGTAAGTGACTCCTGGAGGCTAACTGGCCCGAGGCGGGTAAGGACCGAGGGGGAAGGGGGCTGCTTCTGCTGCACTGTGGGGTCCAGCCCGTGTGTGGGGACTGCACCAGGTCAGTGGGAAGAGCAGGGAAGACTGTGGGGGGGGGGCAGCCCGCACAGCGCCCCGAGGACAGTGTACGTATCTGCCTGAGGGCAGATGCAGTGGCTGGCTGCGTCTGTGGTCCTGGCAGATGCAAGTCCCTGAGCAGGCCCCGGCCGTGGTGGCTTTCCCGCTGGGCACCAGCAGGCACACGGCATTCCAGGGCAGCGCGCTCCCTGCCCGCTGGCCGGCCCTCCTCGCCCTCGGCCCGGGGAAGTCTGCATCCTGTGGGTGGGGTGGTGTTCCTGCCTCGCTCTTCCTGAGGGAGGGCGGTTTCCCACCGTCTTGTCCCTTCCTCACCCTTGTCAAAGTGGTCTCCGGGTTGGGAGGAGACACCCAGGCAGGGGCCTGTGCCTCGGGGCGCAGGTTCACAAGGGGGTCTTTGGTTTCTCCCCTCCCAAGAAAACAGACACAGCTGCGTGTGGAAGGTGCTGCTTTTACTCACTTGGTCTCCTCCCACCAGCCCTGCTGGAGCTGGAAAGTGGGGGGTGACATCTGCTCTGTGCTACTGGGATGTCACCTGCATGCAGCTGTCCCAGCCCAAGGCCCACGGTCAGCACTGAGCACAGACGCAGCTGGCCCAGGCTGGCAGCCGTGTCAAGATGCTGGGCCTGCGGAGGGGGTGGGCGAGGGTGCGGGAGGAGGTCCTGCGTGTCCCGTCCTGGGCCCCAAGTGTTTCAGTGTACACGCAGCAGGTGCTCCGGAGTGGCCTCCACCACCACCGGGACTGGAGGGACTCCGGGGTCAGGAGGGTCTTTCTGACATGTGCTCATCGTGGCCGTGGACGTGGTGGGGCAGGTGATGGCGGGGGGAGGACCCTCCTCTCTCCTCCTGGCTTGGCGATGGAGAAGCAGCACCTGCGTGCTAAGGCCATGGTCCCAGCCTCCCCGCAGCTTCCCTCTCCCCGTCCCCAGACTATCCTGCATTTGGTCACTCGATGTGTATTTGCTGAGCACAGCTCTGGCTGGACAAGTTTCCAGGCTCTGGGCTTCCAATGGCGAACAGACCTGAATAAAGCTTGGCCCCAAGGACTTTGTGCTCTAGGAGAGGGAAGACAGATGATGAACTCAATGATACATAATGTAGAGGAGAAACCCAGCCGGAAAGGGGGATAAAACAATGTGTGTCAGGGCTTCAGTTTGGGGTACAGAAGCCAGGGAAGGCCTCACTGGGATGTGACTTGGTCTCTGCTTAGTGCCATGTGGGAGGCGAGGGAGCGAGCGCGTTTGTGTCTGAAGAGCTGCCAGTGCAAAGGGCCTGTGGCAGGAGCATGCCCGTGGCACCGCGGAGCAGCCGGAAGATTAATATGGCCGGAGGGGGTGAGCAGGGAGGGGGTGAGGAGGAGGGGACGAGCCAGACTGCTCAGAAAGGTGGGGGGAGCGTAGGTCACCCCCAAGCGGCCTGACACTTGCAACACAGACCAGTGAGGAGAACAGGTGTGAGCGTCATTTCAGTGTAGCCAGAATCCCATGGTGCGACGGACCCGCTGGGTCCTTCAATAGTGACCTCCTCTCACGGGTCTAAAAGATAATTGTTGTTCCTAGGGATTCGTGTAGCCAACCGTTCTTCTGGAAGATGTTGGGCCAACAGGGCGTGGAGATTTGGGGTTCTGCAGAGAGGAGGCAGGGGAGCATGGCCAGGCTGGCCTCCCCTCTGGGCGCTGGCGCGTGGCAGGTCCCAGGCGGGCATCTCCGGGAGCCGCCTGCACTGGCTTCCTGAAACGGCCCCTGTGTGCACACTTGAACTTGTGGGCAGGGCACCGGGAAGGGAAGACCCTCCTGTGTTGTACGTTGAGGGCTATTTTTAGGGTGACTTGGCACAACTTTGCAGTGTCACTTCCTGTGGTCGTCCCCTCCAGCCCCCAGCCCTGGGGTGCAGATCTCATGTACACGCTCACACACACACGCACGCACACACAGACACACACACACCCCTGCTGTGGGCAAGCACGACTTGGCCTGGGTTCTCGTCACCGTGGAGCCAGTGGAGGGTTTGGGCCGTCATCCTGGCTCCGCTGCAGGGCTGCAGGCACCTGGCGAGGCATCCCGGCCCGTCGGCCCCCCTGAGTATCTGCTCCGGGTCCGGTTCTGTGTGAGGTGCTGCGTCCAGATCCCACCTGAGCAAGACCCAGCCGGGCTCCCCGCCGGGTCGGGGGATGAGAGGCGGAGGTAGAGGGAAGGGCGGCCTAAGTGGTCTCTGCTCAGTGCCGCACGGGAGGCTTCGCCACGATGCTGTCCAGACCTCGCTGCCTGTCGGCGCCCGGGCGGGGCCTGTGAGCCAGGTCCGAGCCCCCACCCCGGCTGCCCCCCATCCCACATCACTGGCCTCTTCAGGTGGAGTCCACACCATCCTCCTTTCCCCCGCTTCCTGAGGGGTCCAGACCACCCCAGGCCCATGGCCCGGACTTTCTGGGACAGCCCAGGTTTCACATTTTCTCTCCTGTTGACCCCTTGAACATTTCTTGGACTTGTCAGACCCCAAGTGCAAATTGTTAGCTTAGAAGTGATCACTGGGATCATAGAAGATCTTAGCAAATATTTGCTCTGTTGGCTGTTCCCAGGCCCTCGGAGGGTCCCCAGCAAACTGGCTCTTTCATGGAAGTTAGAGTATCTGAAAGCGTCTGATGGAAAATTCAGAGACGTGTGCGGGCACTGAAGGTGGCTCTCAGAGAGTGCAGGGACCGTGCTCCGCGGGCCAGAGATCCGCAGAGGATTTGGAGGTTGTCTGGAAGGAGCGGCCACGTCGCCAGACCTCCTCTCTCCCTCCCTCCCTGACTTCCTTCCTTCCTCCCATCAGACAATTACTGTGCACTTCCTGTGTTTCAGGTGCCGTGTTAATAATTGGCTGTGGGATTATTCCTAGCCGCACCCTGCGTAAATGGAACCCAGCTCTGTGTCCTTGGGGAAAAGGTCAGGAAAGGACTGGGCCCAGCCTGGAACCTCGAGGACCCGAGTCTGTCGGTTCGTCCTGGAGCGCCACCTCCCTCTGCCACCAGCACCCGGGCTCCGTGCCTGGCTCAGCAGGCCCTGAATCGGGTGGAGAAGGAAAGAAGGAAGGCCCCGCCTTCCCGATCATCCCATGAGCGCTTTGAGGGTGTCTTACATGGTACATCTGTGTCTCCCCGACACTTAGCAGGTGCTCAGTTAGTGTGCTGAGGACCGGGGAATCTGTACATGGGCTGGGCGCGTTGCCCCAACTCTCCTGCAGAACGTGTGGCTTCTGCTGCTGTGATCTAAAGAATAAAGGTGGCAAAGGCCTGCTCGTGTGAGCCGTCCCCACTCCTGATCATAAACGTGCTCTCTGACCACAGCTCCGGACTGTAGCCCTGGGGCCACCACGGCGCTGGCAGTCCATGCCTGTGCGCAGTGTCTCCGCGGGCTGATGCTGTTTTAGTGAGAAGGATTTACTGTTTTTATTTTTTCCCAGAGACATTAAACATGAATCAAATAGCACA
>NW_012135304.1:24931-38037 GCF_000956105.1 Propithecus coquereli | reverse complement strand
AATGACAATTTGTAAGACAATCACTAGACAGAAATCAAGAGCGGCCAGACATAACTCAACGTAATTATTTCTGCGTAATGACTTCTGCTACTTGATTCTGTCTCGAGCAATGACTATAATCTTTATCCGTCACTGGAAAGCTGGTGGCCAGGGAGCCCCTGTGGCTTAGCGATAGAGCCAGGAGGAAATTTGCAATTCAAGTTAATGGAGTGTTCCCAAGCAGCCTGGGAGCCAGCGTCTTCAAGGTCTCCGGAACAGCGGACCCTCCTCCTGCTAGGAAGCCTGGTGTCAGAGCTGGCCTGGCCTCCTCTGCAGGCATCCAGCCCACCTGCTTTATCACAGATGGGGAAACCGAGAATGGCAGAGGTCACAGGGTGTGCCAAGGTCACTCAGCTGCAGAGGCAAGCCTGGACCAGAACTTCCCTCTGCCCTCCCCACCACCCAGCACCCTCCCCATGGGCTGGCGCGCCTGTCAGTGGGACGGACAGATGGAAGGTGCTTTAGTGGAGCCAGTCACTGAGCAGGTCGGTCATGCAGGGCTGGCCCACAAGGCTGGAGATGGTGTGGCCTCTGTAGCTGGACAGCGATGAACCTGCAGCCAGGAGAGGCCCCGTGGTGCTAATGGTGCGGTGTGCTGGGAGGGTATTCCTGCCGAGAGGCCCAGCAGACGGGGTGTTCACCTGCTCTGGCATGGGGAACACAGAGGCCCCCCCGACCTGAGAGGGTACTTGCTTACCTCCTTGCATGGCCTCTTAAAGGCCCCTTTAATTAATGAGAGCAGCTGGAAAGGACAGAGCATGGATTTGGGGATTTGTGTTTTGGGCGTCCAGCGTCCCGCTTAGCCAGGTGTGACCTGGGCTAGTGTCCCGGAGTCCCTTTCCTCCTCTGTAAACTGAGGGTGGCCATGAGCTCTCTGCGGCAGTTGGGAGGGTGGGATGATGAACTGAGGACCTAGTTCATTCTGCTGCTGGCTCCATTACTGGTTTTCTCCTTGACCGTGTGGAGGGCCCCTGACCCTATCCAGGTCTTGATTCCTCCAGCGTCAGAGCAGGGCTCACAGCTGTGAGGTGACTTAGCTGGGATCATCACCTTGAAAGTGCCTCGAGACAAGGTGGAGCACGGTGGATTTTTAGGGCAGTGACTGCTCTGTGTGAAAGTGCAGTGGTGGGTACGGGTCACTACGCGTCTGCATAGCGCGCAGAAGGTAGTGTTTGTACATAATGTACGTCATCCATCCGCACAGTGTGTAAGCGGTACACCACCACGAGTGAACGCCAGTGTAAACTGTGGGCATTGGGGGAGAATGCCGTGTCAATGTAGGTTCATCAGTTGTAACAAATGTCCCCCTCTGGTGCGGGATGTTGACAATGGCGGAAGCTGGGGGGGTGGGGTATATGGGAACTTTCTGTACTTTCCACTCAATTTCGCTCTGACCCTAAAACTTCCCTAAAATGTAGTCTATTAAATATATGTGTGTGTATAAAAATGGTACATATCTATATGATACTATCTAAAAGCACAGTGGTCTCCCAGTGAGAGTTTCGGTGGGAAGGTACATGACTTTTCTCCTCCAGGTCTTGAATTCCAGCAGTGGGTTTGCATTCCATAGTTGGCCTATAAAATTCTATATTAGGGAAACAGGGTAGAACTTTAACTCTGAGCAAGATACACCTTGCTTCCGATAATGTCCATGTGATGCATTCTGGGGCATTCATTTGTCAAACAGTGATTACTTATTGAGTGCCTGCTGTATACAGGCGCTGGACTAGGCACTAGATGCACAGAGATGAAGTGGACACGTGCCTGACCTTGCGGTGCTCGTGTCAGCTGGGTGGGTGGGAGGAGGGGAGACAGCCCCCATTCTGCAAGAGCGAGGGGAGCCCCCCGGCACGCTCCAGGTGGACAGGCTTCTCAGTGCAGTGAGTGTACAGAAACGTGATCGTTGCCATGGAGGAGGAGAACTGCATGTCAGGAGAAAATAACCGGGAAGTGTGCTGTAGACGAGGAAGAGAAACGGGCTCTCGGGAAGAGACTGTTCTTGTTCCATCCTGGCTTTGCTCCCTGGAAGAATAATGACCTTGGGCAAGTAATTAGCTTCTCTAAGCCTCAGTTTTTCCCCATATGTAAAATGGGGATAATAATTATGCCTAGGGCTGTTGTGAGGATGAAATTGGATTATGCAAACAAATGCAGGGAAAGCTGTTAGCCACGCAGCGGCGGTGTGGCGATGTTAGCCACGGTACTACTATTACACATTGTGTACTAGAGGCTGCAGGGGCACAGAGAGGCGGTCACCAGTCTGTGCCTGGACGTGGGTGGGCAGAGACGGGGGAGGTGGGCCCATTCGAGTTCGCCCCACGCGGAGGGCGTTTGGAACGCCTGTGTCAGAGCTGGTGGGAGGGGTGACGGTGGGGAGTGGTCGGGTACCTGGCACACGACAGACAGCCAGAGTTTCCCTTCTCAGTGACCGAGTGGTTTTGTGACTGAATGTCAGGAGATGCTTTCTGACCTTTTTTCGAGCACTAACACGTGCCCTGCACTGGGCCAGGGAGTCCCCCCCAGGAGGAGGCCGGGATGGTGAGGGCCACCCTGGGGGCGCCTGCCAAGAAACAAGGGAGCTGTGGGGGTTGGAGGGACCTGAAGGGGCCGGCCCGGGCCGGGGCTGGGTGTGCACAGTTCCACCGAACCAGCACGTAGCCCCGCAGGGCACATTGTGCTGGGGAGAGACACAGGCTGTGTCTCTGGTGGCCTGGAGTGATGCTGTCAGGGTCCAAACCAGTTTGCAGGCCGCAGAGGCCACGGCCACACTTAGCTTCCGAGCCGCTGCGTGATAACTGGCGCCCCCACCTGAGGGGTGGCCAGCGTCTCCCTGGAGGCTTCCTTGTCGGTGTTGTTGGGGATGCCCCTCCTTCCGGGAGCAGGTGCCACTGCCCATGATGGCTGGACAGGGGCCGGGGAAGGGGTGTTTTCACTGTTTAGTGTGGAGCTTGCAAAAGCTGTGGTCCCCCCGCCAAGCACAGCGGCAGCAACAAGAGGGAAAAGCGATGGGCTCTGGGCCAGGGGTGTCCACACCCGCATGACCTGTCGGTCCTCTCTTCCAGGGGCATGGTCTAGTGGCCTGGTCAAGGACGTGGAACCAGTCCCTGGAGGTTCTGACCCGCTCCGTCTTGGCCTCCGCTTGGTCTCGGGTAAGTGACTCCTGGAGGCTAACTGGCCCGAGGCGGGTAAGGACCCAGGGGGAAGGGGGCAGCTTCTGCTGCACTGTGGGGTCCAGCCCGTGTGTGGGGACTGCACCAGGTCAGTGGGAAGAGCAGGGAAGACTGTGGGGGGGGGGCAGCCCGCACAGCGCCCCGAGGACAGTGTACGTATCTGCCTGAGGGCAGATGCAGTGGCTGGCTGCGTCTGTGGTCCTGGCAGATGCAAGTCCCTGAGCAGGCCCCGGCCGTGGTGGCTTTCCCGCTGGGCACCAGCAGGCACACGGCATTCCAGGGCAGCGCGCTCCCTGCCCGCTGGCCGGCCCTCCTCGCCCTCGGCCCGGGGAAGTCTGCATCCTGTGGGTGGGGTGGTGTTCCTGCCTCGCTCTTCCTGAGGGAGGGCGGTTTCCCACCGTCTTGTCCCTTCCTCACCCTTGTCAAAGTGATCTCCGGGTTGGGAGGAGACACCCAGGCAGGGGCCTGTGCCTCGGGGCGCAGGTTCACAAGGGGGTCTTTGGTTTCTCCCCTCCCAAGAAAACAGACACAGCTGCGTGTGGAAGGTGCTGCTTTTACTCACTTGGTCTCCTCCCACCAGCCCTGCTGGAGCTGGAAAGTGGGGGGTGACATCTGCTCTGTGCTACTGGGATGTCACCTGCATGCAGCTGTCCCAGCCCAAGGCCCACGGTCAGCACTGAGCACAGACGCAGCTGGCCCAGGCTGGCAGCCGTGTCAAGATGCTGGGCCTGCGGAGGGGGTGGGCGAGGGTGCGGGAGGAGGTCCTGCGTGTCCCGTCCTGGGCCCGAGTGTTTCAGTGCACACGCAGCAGGTGCTCTGGAGCGGCCTCCACCACCACCGGGACTGGAGGGACTCCGGGGTCAGGAGGGTCTTTCTGACATGTGCTCATCGTGGCCGTGGACGTGGTGGGGCAGGTGATGGCGGGGGGAGGACCCTCCTCTCTCCTCCTGGCTTGGCGATGGAGAAGCAGCACCTGCGTGCTAAGGCCATGGTCCCAGCCTCCCCGCAGCTTCCCTCTCCCCGTCCCCAGACTATCCTGCATTTGGTCACTCGATGTGTATTTGCTGAGCACAGCTCTGGCTGGACAAGTTTCCAGGCTCTGGGCTTCCAATGGCGAACAGACCTGAATAAAGCTTGGCCCCAAGGACTTTGTGCTCTAGGAGAGGGAAGACAAATGATGAACTCAATGATACATAATGTAGAGGAGAAACCCAGCCGGAAAGGGGGATAAAACAATGTGTGTCAGGGCTTCAGTTTGGGGTACAGAAGCCAGGGAAGGCCTCACTGGGATGTGACTTGGTCTCTGCTTAGTGCCATGTGGGAGGCGAGGGAGCGAGCGCGTTTGTGTCTGAAGAGCTGCCAGTGCAAAGGGCCTGTGGCAGGAGAATGCCCGTGGCACCGCGGAGCAGCCAGAAGATTAATATGGCCGGAGGGGGTGAGCAGGGAGGGGGTGAGGAGGAGGGGACGAGCCAGACTGCTCAGAAAGGTGGGGGGAGCGTAGGTCACCCCCAAGCGGCCTGACACTTGCAACACAGACCAGTGAGGAGAACAGGTGTGAGCGTCATTTCAGTGTAGCCAGAATCCCATGGTGCGACGGACCCGCTGGGTCCTTCAATAGTGACCTCCTCTCACGGGTCTAAAAGATAATTGTTGTTCCTAGGGATTCGTGTAGCCAACCGTTCTTCTGGAAGATGTTGGGCCAACAGGGCGTGGAGATTTGGGGTTCTGCAGAGAGGAGGCAGGGGAGCATGGCCAGGCTGGCCTCCCCTCTGGGCGCTGGCGCGTGGCAGGTCCCAGGCGGGCATCTCCGGGAGCCGCCTGCACTGGCTTCCTGAAACGGCCCCTGTGTGCACACTTGAACTTGTGGGCAGGGCACCGGGAAGGGAAGACCCTCCTGTGTTGTACGTTGAGGGCTATTTTTAGGGTGACTTGGCACAACTTTGCAGTGTCACTTCCTGTGGTCG
The DNA here is from genome assembly GCF_000956105.1 of Propithecus coquereli. Classification (NCBI taxonomy): domain Eukaryota; kingdom Metazoa; phylum Chordata; class Mammalia; order Primates; family Indriidae; genus Propithecus; species Propithecus coquereli. The sequence continues at coordinate 32,864 of NW_012135304.1, read as the reverse complement.
TCCCCTCCAGCCCCCAGCCCTGGGGTGCAGATCTCATGTACACGCTCACACACACACGCACGCACACACAGACACACACACACCCCTGCTGTGGGCAAGCACGACTTGGCCTGGGTTCTCGTCACCGTGGAGCCAGTGGAGGGTTTGGGCCGTCATCCTGGCTCCGCTGCAGGGCTGCAGGCACCTGGCGAGGCATCCCGGCCCGTCGGCCCCCCTGAGTATCTGCTCCGGGTCCGGTTCTGTGTGAGGTGCTGCGTCCAGATCCCACCTGAGCAAGACCCAGCCGGGCTCCCCGCCGGGTCGGGGGATGAGAGGCGGAGGTAGAGGGAAGGGCGGCCTAAGTGGTCTCTGCTCAGTGCCGCACGGGAGGCTTCGCCACGATGCTGTCCAGACCTCGCTGCCTGTCGGCGCCCGGGCGGGGCCTGTGAGCCAGGTCCGAGCCCCCACCCCGGCTGCCCCCCATCCCACATCACTGGCCTCTTCAGGTGGAGTCCACACCATCCTCCTTTCCCCCGCTTCCTGAGGGGTCCAGACCACCCCAGGCCCATGGCCCGGACTTTCTGGGACAGCCCAGGTTTCACATTTTCTCTCCTGTTGACCCCTTGAACATTTCTTGGACTTGTCAGACCCCAAGTGCAAATTGTTAGCTTAGAAGTGATCACTGGGATCATAGAAGATCTTAGCAAATATTTGCTCTGTTGGCTGTTCCCAGGCCCTCGGAGGGTCCCCAGCAAACTGGCTCTTTCATGGAAGTTAGAGTATCTGAAAGCGTCTGATGGAAAATTCAGAGACGTGTGCGGGCACTGAAGGTGGCTCTCAGAGAGTGCAGGGACCGTGCTCCGCGGGCCAGAGATCCGCAGAGGATTTGGAGGTTGTCTGGAAGGAGCGGCCACGTCGCCAGACCTCCTCTCTCCCTCCCTCCCTGACTTCCTTCCTTCCTCCCATCAGACAATTACTGTGCACTTCCTGTGTTTCAGGTGCCGTGTTAATAATTGGCTGTGGGATTATTCCTAGCCGCACCCTGCGTAAATGGAACCCAGCTCTGTGTCCTTGGGGAAAAGGTCAGGAAAGGACTGGGCCCAGCCTGGAACCTCGAGGACCCGAGTCTGTCGGTTCGTCCTGGAGCGCCACCTCCCTCTGCCACCAGCACCCGGGCTCCGTGCCTGGCTCAGCAGGCCCTGAATCGGGTGGAGAAGGAAAGAAGGAAGGCCCCGCCTTCCCGATCAGCCCATGAGCGCTTTGAGGGTGTCTTACATGATACATCTGTGTCTCCCCGACACTTAGCAGGTGCTCAGTTAGTGTGCTGAGGACCGGGGAATCTGTACATGGGCTGGGCGCGTTGCCCCAACTCTCCTGCAGAACGTGTGGCTTCTGCTGCTGTGATCTAAAGAATAAAGGTGGCAAAGGCCTGCTCGTGTGAGCCGTCCCCACTCCTGATCATAAACGTGCTCTCTGACCACAGCTCCGGACTGTAGCCCTGGGGCCACCACGGCGCTGGCAGTCCATGCCTGTGCGCAGTGTCTCCGCGGGCTGATGCTGTTTTAGTGAGAAGGATTTACTGTTTTTATTTTTTCCCAGAGACATTAAACATGAATCAAATAGCACACGAGATGATTCACTGGAGGTTTTCTTCCAAGTTTAAACAAACCATAAGACGTTTTTGGACGGTGCGCTGAGCTGCGAGTGGGTCCCCGGCAGGCGTCTGGCTGGAGGCGTCCCCCACGGGCCGCGCGTCACAGAGGGGCCTTGCCCTGCGGGCAGAGCGCGTCAGCGTGCACAGAACCCCAGGGAGGGCACGTGTGTCTCGCAAACACCTCTTCAGGCTAACGTCACTAATATTTCTTCTCGCAGACGCCAAGATATATTAGAATGTGGTCAAACCTCATTCACTGGGACACATAAATTCAAAATTTGGAAATAGTTCATTTGAGGCCCATGAAATGAGAATTAGTCATCTCCTCAGGCAGACACCTGGCAGAAAGTTAGCTTTCTCCCACCTTCTGGGACAAGAGCTGGGCGAACGGATCCGCCAGATGAGGTCCCAGGGAGAAGGGCAGAGGTTCCTGGTTCAGGGAGCAAACCTGTCTGGCGCTTCAGAGGCCTCCTCTGGGGACAGACTCGAAGACGTTTTTTAGAGCTAGAACGTGCCACGGGGACCACATTGTCCAAACCCTGTTTTACTGACAAGGAAAGTAAGAGCTGTCAGGTCACATGGCTTATTCACAACCCCCCAGTCCTTCGACCCCACTCTGAAGTTGAAAATGACAGATGTGCTGATAGCAGAGTCCTCACCTGCTCATCGCGAATGCCCGGGCCTCGCCCTTTACCTGCTAGAGAACTCAGAGGAAATTTTTCAGGTATTTTTTTGACTCAGACTTTATAAATTTGAACTGCCTTTCAAGTAATTAGTTTGAATTCCTAGGGTTTGGTGGTATTTTTTCTTCCTTCCCCTAGCTGCCTCTCCTCCCCACACCCTACATTTGTTAATCTATCCATGTGTCCCATACTGTTCTGTACTGCTTTATATTGTTAGTCCATTCATTGCCCATGAAGGTGTCTGGGGAAGTAACATGCCCAGCCAGAGCTGTGTAGCAAGAACCAGGTACTTGCTGGTGTGGTCTCCCGGAGGTCGGGTCTGAGTCATTGACGCCTGGGTGCTGTGAGTGTGTATCCCAGGACAACATCCGGAGGCCGGGAGGAGCACCCCCATCAGGCCACCTCCACAGCTGTGCCCTCCCCACGCTTTTCCAGCCATGCCCTCTGGCCCCCGATCACCCTGAGGGTTCCTCCTGGAACGCCTCTTCCGCCCCCCTTCCCTGGGTGAGTGTTTCCCAGCCCACCTGAGCTCAAGAGTCAGCCCCGGAGCCTCCCGCCTGCCCCAGCAGAGCTCAGGCCCCAGCACGCCTGTCTCCGCGCCAGGCCCGTGTGCTTCCCTCTGTGCATCTTCAGGTCCCAGCGCGTAGGGTGTCCGCACGGACTTAGGGACACGGATAGCAGCGGGATGAATGAACGGATGGGAGACGTGGCCCGTGTGATTTTTCTCTAAGAATAGAAAATTCCCGGGACTGAAATCCTAGTCATTCTATACCCTGATGTGTTGGGAAGGCCTTCACTCTGGCAGCACCCCTCTCCTGGCCTGGGTGGGGACCGCACCAGTGAGGGGAGAAGGGGGTGCAGTTCGTGCATGTGTGTGTGTGTGTGTGTGTGTGTGTGTGTGTGTATGGTATGGGTGTGTGTGGTGTGTGTAGTGTGTGGGGTATGTGTGCATGGTGTGTGTGTGTGCATTTGTGTGTGTGCTGTGTGTGTGTGGAGTGTATGGTGTGTGTGTGGTGTGTGTGTAGTGTGGGGGCGTGTGTAGGGTGTGTGTGCATGGTGTATGTGTGTGCGTGTACACACATACGCATGCCCAGGCCTCCTCAGCGTGCTGGGGTGCTCTGGGCAAGTCCCAGCCCTTCCCCCCAGCATCTGCACACTGCACTGTCCTTCCTGTGCTTATAGACGGAGTCTACATCCCCTTTCAAATGGGCCCAAGCCAGTTGGCAGCACAGACTCTCCAGGAGACACCTGCCCCGAGAGAAGAGACCCTCCCGCCCTCTCCAGGCCGTGCAGGCGCTGAGCAGCACCCACAGGTCCACGGGTTCCTTGCTGGTCCCAGGGCTGGAGCCGTTCCCACACCTCAGACAGTGTGGGCTTGCTGAAGACTCTCCACTGCCGTGTGACTGGGCTTCTTCCGTCCCTTTTCCTCATTTTCTCTTAGAAAAGCAGGACTTGGAATTTCACTGACCCTGCCCCAGCTGGATGTATCTGGGCCACTGAGATCCCAGGCTCTGTGCCCTCTGGGCCCAAGGCTGCCAGGCAAGGAGGGTCTCCAGGAAGTGCAGGGAGACCCACCGAGCCCGCAGCTCCGCAGCCTGGCCGTGCTCAATGTCTGGTTAAGCTCATTCAGTGCCCCGGGCTTTCCATTATCATAGCAGCTGTGACAGTACCGCCACACGTTTGTCTGATGCTTTTGCTTGGTCAGAGTCCTTTACAGCTTTCACTTCCCTTTATCCTCGTGGCTATGCCGTGAAACCAGAGGGCAGGGACCGTTATTCCCATTTTATAATTAGGAAAACTGAGGCCCGGAGAAGTTAGGAGACAGCTGAGCCCGAGACCATAGCAGAGAGGGGAGGATGGGAGGAAGCCGCTGGGCCATGGGGTCTGGCTGTAATGTTCCTGCGCAGCCCTGGCCCCTCAGATACACCCCCACCCCGACTGTGGCCCCCGAAGCTGGCTTCTGCTCCTATTTCACAGAGGAGCAGACAGAGGCTTGGTCTGGAGCACTGAAACTAGGAACTCTAGCATGGCCCTGCCTGACCCAGGGCCCGGCTCGGCACCCCTGGAGAGCTGCCTGTCCCCCCGTGTCCCCTCCGGGGGGTGCTGGCCACCGGCCAGGGCAGGCTGAGTCACTGGTCGAGTAGAGCTGTCCCTATAGTCTCAGTTCTGCTCCTGCTGGGGTGAGACGTTGTCCTCTGGGGAAGGGCTGCTGCTCACCCCCTAGCCCGGGTGTCACAGTGGAACTGCAGACCTAATTCTGCCATCTGATGTGTGGCTCTGCCCACGCGGGCATGGTTCAGCCCTGAGTCACTCACAGCCAGCAGGGGAAGCGGGAGGGATGTACTCCAGGACGCCTAGCGGCTGGCGGGCCAAGTCACCACATGTCATGAGTACAGCCGGGCCAGGGTGGGGCCCCGATGAGGACCAGCCCTGCGGCTCCAGGCTCTGTCCCACCCAGGGCTGACCGCACACCGTGTCACATCTCGGGGGATGGAGAGGGGGCCTCTGAGCTCGCAGTCTGCCGTCTCCAGCCTGCTGTGCTGCTCCGGTGTCCTTCAAAGAGCGGTTAGCTTGTGGTCCATGGGTCCTTGAGGATGAGATTGAGTGATTCAGATGTTTGTTTGCTTCGACTTTTGAATTTTTGTTGTATGGTTGGACAGTAACGGAGTCCTGAGCCCTCGGCTAGTTAAGTCATCCGGAGTGTTTCTGCGGAGCGTGGCCCATCAGTGCGGAGGGTGGGGCGTCACAAGTCCCCAGCGCCTCTTCCCTCTCCCTGGGTCAGCTCCTCGTTGCGACCACACACTTGCACAGTCACACTCCTGCTGACGGTCCCGGCCTCTGTGGGTGTGGGGACACCGTCCCCTCCCGGCCATATGGGTTTTGAACACCGCAGGACACAGTGTTCTTTGTGCCTGGCACCTGCCGTGCCCTTTGTCCGCCCCACGTGGAAAGCTCCCGGAACCTGCAAGCCCCGGCTCAGACCTCGGCCCTGCCACACCCCGGCTGGCCGCACCGCTCTGCGCCCGAGCTCCGGGGCCTGCGTGGAGTCTCCTTAGGCGCGTCACCCCAGTTCGTGGGCGCACATGGGGCCGGGGGCACTTCACGGGGCACCAGAAAGAGCCTCCGTGTCTCGTCGTCCAGGTGTCCCCGTGCCCAGCATGGCGCGGGCACTTGGAAACCATCGAGGTGTGAGTGAGGGAAGGAATCCAGAGCCCTCACTCACCGCCCCAACCTGGCGTTGCCGAGGTCCAGCAGAAAGCCCCCGATGTTCAGAGCAAGGCTCTGGGCAGGCGCAGAGGCAGCCCCGGGCCTGTGGCCAGGACTGCACACCTGGATCCCAGCTGGCACAGGTGCCGCGTGGCTGCCCCTTGCCTGGCATCCGGCACCCTCCACCTCTGCAGAAATGTGGAACTCACATAAGGAAAAGACACACACGCGGTGTTTGCCTTCAGAGAAGTCCCATGGTCTCGATTTGGGTCCTGCCTTTGAGTTTCCTTTTCCTGTTGCGTTGGCAGGTTTGGGAAGGGAAAGGATCATTCTCTCGGGCGTTTCCTTTTCCTGCGCCCGCTGGGGAAGCAGCTTAAAGGGCTCCTCCCGGAGAGGCTGGAGTTCTAGTGAGGTCGGCTCTAAAATGAGGCCTCGGCACCAGCCAAGTGAATGATCTCACTGGAGAGTGGCCAGAAGCCCCCACTCTGCCCCTGCCCCGCCAGATGGCAGCCGTATAGCTAAGGTTTACCAGGGAGAGGGAGACTGGCCGCAGTTTGGTGAATGGACCCCCCAGTCTGACACACCCCAGAACCTCTGCTCTGCTGCAGCTGCTCTCGTGCCAGTCAATGGAGATTTCCAGAACACTAAGTCTCCGTGTGCCCTCGAATCTGAGCAAGAGAGCACTTTACCATTCTAACCCTCAGCTTCCTTCTGACTTCCCTAATACAGAACAGTCACAAAATGTCACAGCAAGAAGGATCTGAGAAGAAAATCCTTTGTTCATTCATTTGTTCATTCGCTCAGGCACCGTGCTAGGCCCTCGAACACACAGCCAATAATTCGGACATATGTATTGAATACGGATTGTGTTGCAGGCCCTGTTTTGGGTACCATAGGGTTACAGTAGTGAACAAAAGGAGCTGGTCCATCAATAAATGCATAAATATAGTGCCGGTAGTAGGAAACGCTATGGAAAGGGCAGGTAAGGGACCAGCACAGAGGGTGGATGCTACTGAGATGGGTCCTCAGAGGCAGCTTCGCCAAGAAGACCGGTGAACAAAGACATGAACACGGTGGGAGTGAGTCTCGCAGATACCAAGGGGATGGAGGGGAAGGGAGACCAGGGCGGTATCGGGAACTGCAAGTGCAAAGGCCCTGAGGCTAAAACATGCTTAGGTTCTTAGACTGATAAATGAGGTATTCTCTTTCCTTGAGGAACTCACAGTCTAACGAAGGAGAAAGACAACCAAATGATGTAATAAAAGTTCAGGTCATAATAAAAATAAGTGAAAAATGCTTTTGGAATGCAGAGGGAACAGCAATTACAGGGGGCAGGAAATGTGTCCCCAGGGAGTGACATGTGCGCTGGGCTTTGGTAGATGACTAAGAGTTTGCCAGGGGCTGAGGTGAGCACGCCACATGAATAAACTCGTGTTTCCAGAGGCTAGAGGTGTGCAGGGAGAGCCACCCACACGTTCCTCTTCCTGTTGCAGTAGCAGTTTCTGCGAGAGAAAGAACATTCTCTTGGGGATTTCCACCTTGGGAGAGAGGAAAGTGGGGCTGGTCAGGACACGGAGGGGACTTCGTGCCTTGCTGGCTCTGCCTCCCGCCCTTTTTCTTTCTTGTGTTTTTTAAAGGCTTTGGGGAGTCGTGGGGATTTTAAGCTGTGGGGATGGGTACAGAAGTCAGGCAGGCTTCGGTTGGATTTCTCAACAACAGGTCACTGGCCTGGAGCCTGTCCCTCAGGTAAAACACTGAGATGCAAGAGGTTTCAGGAAGACCTCCAGAAACAGGCTCGAGGGCAGTAGGTGGAATGTGGATGTGGGCACACCTGGAACCGTCTGCCCAGCGCTGTTACTAACCTCCTCTTTCCCCAGACCTGCCGCAGCAGGGTTGCTCTTCTAGCTCCCAAGAGGGGGAGAAACACGCATCCTTCTGCAGCCTCTCCCCCTCGGCCTCTGCCTTACAGGGGTCAGACCCGGAGTCCCCACTGCAGCTGGGGTCAAACCCGAGGTTCCCACTGCAGCTGGCCTCTAGCGAGTTCTCAGGCCCTGCCAGCTGACAGAGAAACTCAGAGTTAATTGTGAAATGCAAACGCCATGATCTTTCATTCAAGGGCAGGAAGGAGTGAAATAAACAAAGGCTACCACAAGGTGCTAATGAGGTTCAAAGGGGTCCCAGTTTGGTAGCTCCAGATCCAGGGTCCCTGGTATCATCCATGGGACACTACCTGCCCCCAGCACCTGCCGCTAGAAATATGGGAGCCACATGCATGTGTCATTTTAATTTTTCCTGTAGTCACACTGAAAAAGTAAAAAGAAACAGGGGAGATTAAAACTTGTTTGATTCAACCCATTTTATCCCCAAATGTTATCATTTCACATGTAATCAAGATAGAAAAAGTATTAAT
>NW_012135304.1:20615-24391 GCF_000956105.1 Propithecus coquereli | reverse complement strand
CGTGAGGGTGGCAACAAAGCGAGGTGGAGGCGTGGCGGGGGCGGGGTCTCAGCTCAGGCCCTGGAGCCTCCCAGCTGCGCCCTCTAGCGTCCACTCAGCCACACTACAGCCTGGACAGCCTCTGGTCCTGGCAGCTGGCACAGCGCCCAGGACAGGACCGGCCCCTCCTTGGAGAACTATGCTGGAAGCCAAGGATGCAGGGAGCTTGACTCTCACCTGCTTATTTGGCAGAAAGAAGGACACGAGTTCGAGTTGTTTTGAAAAATACAATTGGCCCCGGAACAGAGGCTTAGCCGTAGAGTGTACGTCTGTGGGTCTGGTGCTGCATGAGAAAGAGCATGAACCCGTCTGTTCTCCTCCTGCCGCTTCTGCCTCCCACCCTCCTGTCCCACCCCAGACAGAACCGGCTCTCACCTCGAGTGAGCCAAGCCCTGGCTGGTCCCTTGAAGTAGAAATTCACAACAAACGCCCCTCCAGCCTCTTCCTGAGCCTTGGTCTTTTATAAGGAGCTGGTGCCCCCACCGCTCCGGTCGCCTTCCCTCCAAGCATGTCTGAGTCTGGTTGGCCCAGCAAGCTTCGGAGATCTGACTGATGGAAGCATTTCGGAGCGATGGGATAAGATGCCAGGCGCCATCAGCCGGCACTGAGCTGCATTAATGGGACATTCGAGCACTCGGTCCCCGGGAGCCTTCCTGAGCAGCTGCTAGAACTGTGCCTTTAAAAAGGCTTTAATTTACAAGCAGTGCTGACTTGGGTTAAATATTTTCATAGGGATCCCCAGCTACATGTTTACATTTCTTTTTTTCTTTCTTTTTCTTCTCTTTTTTTTACAATTTAGCACATTAAGAACAGTAACAGAGTAACTGAGAAGCAGAGAGATGGATACAAGTGCTATATTAACTCCCTCCCCCATGTGTTTGTTACTGTGAATTAAAATGTCGTCTCCGATGCTCTCAGAAGGCTGTTACTAGTCTGACCGAGCCCTGCTTGGATATGAAGCTTTTACAGCTGAGTGGGAGATGGCTCTGCCCTACAATAGATCGCTCTCCCCTGGGACCCCGATTCCTCACCCCACCACTCTCCTTGGAGATGAAAGTAAGACTCTGATAATGAACGCTGGGTTTGCCTAATTACCGGAGCCAGGTGGCCATTTCTGCTGGGAAATGTGAGTGGTGGCGTTCTGTCTCTGCAGAAAGGCTTGCTTCCTGTCAACTGTCTTGCCAGACAGCCAAGCGTCAATAAGATTGGCTCGTTTGCTTAATTAATAACAGGAGTCACCACGGCGTGCAACGCTGCACCCATCCCCTGTTCCTTGCAGGGCGGCTTGCATCAAGAGAGCTTCCAGGAGAGCTAAAACGAGGGCCTTCGCATTAAATATTTCATCTGGGCCTTTGTGAGGCACACGCAGGCTGTCCTGATGACTGACTGGGAGCGCGTGTGTGGCTGTCGGCTTGACTTGGCATTCATGGGCTCCATTAATAGGTTCATAAAAGTTACAGCGGGGAGGCCGTCTTGTGAAACTGTCCTGGCGGTCAGTTTAACGGCCAGGAAGGCGATGGACACCAGCCGAGAGCACCTTGGGTGGCCTCTGCCGTTGCTCCTGGGTCTCGGCCCGGGGGAGTCACAGCACAGTGGGAAGGAGGCAGGCTCTCCACGCGGAGCCCCCTGGGGCCACAGCCTGCCCCACCACAGCCTCGGTCCTGTGTCCCTAAGGTGGAGATGACGTTGCCTCCTTCTGGCAGAGCCAGGTGTGGCCCTTCTCAGGTCCTGGAATTTCTGCTGTGTCTTCCTCAGATGTGGCCTGTGGGGACCAAGCCTCCAGTGACCTTTAAAATCCTCTGTCATTCAGTCATGATTCCAAGTGCCTTCCTAGGCAAACGCCTGCTCCCCCGGGATGAATGACCCTTCCCTGGAACCCACTTTGTGCCCCCTCCGATTCGCGGTGCCCTAAGCAGCCTGGGGAGCCAAAGAACAGGGACCTGCATTCCAGCCCCGGCCTGGGATTGGCACTGGGAGGGCCCAACGGACCGGAATAGATGAGCACCCACCCCACACCTAGCCTGGCACCCGGCGCCGAGGGCATGCCCAGGTTTCAGTTTCTCTGGGGAACCATCCTCCAGGCCCCTGTGCGGGGATCGATCCTGGCCAGCTCCATGCTTGCTTGGGGCGGAGGAGGTGTGTTGGGAGAAAGCTCTTTCCCTGAACTTACCCGATTCTGTTGCTTCACCCAACTTCCTCTGGGCCTGTTGTTCCCCCGAACAGAAAATTTTTGCCCTCTTCTTTGGTGGTGGAAGGAGGGGCAGTCATCTGCTGTGCTAGGTGGAAGGACGGGGCTCTGTATGGGTCGGGGTTGGCTGACTGCTGTAACAGACAACCCCAATCTCAGTGCCTGGCACGATAAAGATGTATCCCCTGATCGGGTTACAGTGGGATGTGACTTTGGGTAGGGAGGACTCTACTCCATGCCGGCACTCAAGGACTTAAGCATCCTCCTTTTAGCAGGTCTCTCATTGCGCAGCCTTTCCCCACTGGGGTTCCGGGGAAGAGTTAAGTCCCGACACCCTGAGGCATCATGGCATGCAGTGAGTGACTTTGCTTCTGGGCATCTAGAATGATACCAGCTGCGCAGCGTCCCCAGGCGTGCTGAGGAAACGGTCACGCCAGTCGTGTGCTGGGCTGGGGTTCAGATGAGGAAGCCTAGACTGCACCCCCTGGGGCCCCCGAGTCCTCCCCTGGACTCTGCGTCCAGCTGGCCCGCAGGAAAGAGTGTGGAGGTGGAGCTGCCCTGGGGCTTGTTGAGGACCAGACCGAAAGTGTTGGACATCACTCATCCACATCCCACTCGCGAGAAGGCAGTCACGTGGGCCCACCTGGCTGCAAGGGAGGCTGGGAAATGTAGTCTGGCTGCATGCCCAGGCGGAAAAGGCAACAGGGTAACACATAGTCCTAGAATGAGGGGCTTCGGCTGTGGGGTGGGAGTGCCTGGCTCTGAACAGAGCTGTGTGTCTCCCTGCGGTGTATTTCGTTTTCCTCAGGCTGCCTTAACAAAGACCTACAAACTACGTGGCTGAAAACAAGTTTGAGATCAAGGTGTCGGCAGGGTTGGCTCTTTCGCAGGGCTGGGAGGGAAGTTCGCCTCTCATAGCCCCAGGTGTTCCGTGGCTCGTAGGTGGCTGTGTCTTCTCTCTCTCCTCACCGTCTTCCCTCTGTGTGTCTGCACCTGTGCCCCAAGTCCCCCTTTTCATAAGGACACGGTCGCATTGGATTAGGGCCACCCTAATGACCTCCTCTTAGCTGGATCGTCTGCAAAGACCCGATTTCCAGATAAGGTCACACTCCCAGATCCTGGGATTCAGGACGTCAACGTCTTTTGGGGGCACACGATTCAACCCACACTTCTGGGCCTGAGGACAGAGAACTGTCCCAGTGAGGTGCGCCCTGGGCACTGTGCAGTCCTGGGGGACACAGCCCTGCCTGCCTGAAGGCAGCTCTCTGGACACAGAGCTGTCATCGTCCCCCAAGGCCACACTGGAAGGACCTGGAGCTCCTCTGGGGGAGGCCCGAGAGCAGTGCCAGGACTAGCAGAGTCGAGAGGGGACCTGTGCACACCTGGTCCAGGGCTCTTCCGATAGGATAAAAGTCCTGGCAGCGCCTTGCTTGTTTTTCCTCTTCTGTCAGACATTTCGGTGGTAGCAATATTTTGAGTTTTTTGTATTTCCCTTTGTTTTTACATAGAAATCTCTGTGGGCATTTTCTCTTATTAATTAACTGAGTTT
>NW_012135304.1:13864-19885 GCF_000956105.1 Propithecus coquereli | reverse complement strand
GAGGCACGAACGCACACCCATGCGCAGTTCTCTCTCTTTTCATAAATGGCAGCAAACTCTGTTCGCACCTTCTTGTTCACTGAAAATACATCTTGAGGATTATTTCTTACCAGTACGTGATGCTGGGCATCTGGGCCCTTGGTTTCACAGACGACGTGGCAGTGGCTACACAGTTATTTGCACAGGTGGGGGTGTCTTTAGATCTAAAGTTCCTAGAAGTGGGACTATGGGTAAAGCGACGGGCGTTTGTAAAGTGCCCCAGGGTCACTGTGACTCACGGGCCTCGCGGAGAACTGCCCATTTTTTCCTGTTGGCATTCGGGACATCGCTTACTGCCCAGCACTGATTTCAGATCCTCCTCCCACCCAGGGCAGTTTATTAAAGGCAACATAAAGGGAGGAGGGCACCCTAACAGTTTCTGGACACCTCTTCTAAGGATAGAAACGTAATGTGGTGCCCAAAAGAGAAAAGAACTGCCCTGAACTAAGGGCCTGGGGTGTGGCCGATGTGGCCCTTTGCCCGAGCTGGTGAGCGTGGTGAGGCTGGGTGGGTTTTAATCCCAGCATCTCGTGCAATCCCACCGGGCACTTGGCAGTACCTCATTCTGTTGATTTTAAGTTGCATCTTGTTCACATTTCCCCGTTCTCAAAGTCGGAATCTGTCTCGTCCTGATTTAAGTGGAGTGTCTCGGTTTTCTTAGGAGTGGTACATAAAATAACGCCACACCTTCCGCCAGGGGTTGCTGCAGGATCGCAGATGTGCTGGAGCCCGGCGCTTGCACGTGGTGAGTGGGTGTGGTCTCTCCAGCCCTGGGCACAGGACACGCAGGGGCCATTGCTCGGCCCTGCTCCTTGGCTTCAGTGGCTTTAGGACCCTGGGCCCCCCGCTGTCCCCAACTGACCCCACTGTCTTGCAGGTGTAGTCCCCACCACCAGCCGCCATGGGCAAGCAGAACAGCAAGCTGCGGCCCGAGGTGCTGCAGGACCTGCGGGAGAACACGGAGTTCACCGACCACGAGCTGCAGGAGTGGTACAAGGGCTTCCTCAAGGACTGCCCCACCGGCCACCTGACCGTGGACGAGTTCAAGAAGATCTACGCCAACTTCTTCCCCTACGGCGACGCCTCCAAGTTCGCCGAGCACGTCTTCCGCACCTTCGACACCAACGGCGACGGCACCATCGACTTCCGGGAGTTCATCATCGCGCTGAGCGTGACCTCGCGGGGCAAGCTGGAGCAGAAGCTCAAGTGGGCCTTCAGCATGTACGACCTGGACGGCAACGGCTACATCAGCCGCAGCGAGATGCTGGAGATCGTGCAGGTACCGCCGGCCACGCCCACCCCCAGTTCCGTACGCGACATCCAGAGCTTCCCAGCCAGGCTGCTACCTGGTGCACTTTTGGAAGGGAGCAGGTGTCCCCTGACTGGGCAGAGTCTTGCAAAGAGCAATGATAAAGGTGACACTTATTGATCGCTTGCCATACCCCAGGCTGGCTGGGCACTCTGATCGGTTTTCATCCTTCAGCCCTATGATACGGGTCATTCCCCACATTTCACACAACATGAGGCTCAGAGACGTGAATTCCTGAGAATTACATAATTGCTGGGACCCTTGGCACTTGCAGGAGGTGCCTGCCAAGACCTTGGGAAAGCCCAGTATTTGAGAAGGCAACATACAGCTCATCGTGTCCCCAGGAACGTGCATTACACGGTTGAGCTGGAGCGTCAGTGCTCACTCCACACAGGAGGGACACCACTTTAGGAGGCCTCTCTCCTTGCCTTCGTGCCTGTCAGCAGCTCAAACAGACGAGGCTGTCTTCCAGAAAGAAGCCACGTTTCATCACTTGGCCAGGGCCTAGGTGTGCCACACAGAGTAGAGCTGCCCCTCCCTGGCCTCTCCCCCTGCCTCTCTCCCTGAGCCTGGGGGGCTTCTAGAATTCCTCGGAAGAGGCAAGCCCATTTGTAGGCAACTTCAGGGCTAAGCCTCCAGCAGTGGGCATTAAATCCGTGAACTCCTACACTAGCAGCGGCTGGCCTCTGGGGCAACCAACCCATTCCCTAGATAGATGGTTTTTACACCGTCAGAGTAAATGAGCTCGGGCTTGGGGAACTCCGGTTCAGTCATCACTTCTGGCTCTTAGCTGTAAGCAGTGTGGAAGTCAGAATTCTGTTTCGTGGGAATCACCTATCCTAGCATCCTAGCCCACGTGTTAACCCTTCCCTTTGGGAATGGGTGTGCCTGTCATGGATGGGCAGATTGGCCAAAACTTAGAGGCACCGGTAGAACCGTGCAGTGCAGTGAGGAGCCGCTCTCGTCCAAATGGGATCTGGCTTTTAGGCCCCCAGACCAAGTCCCTAGAGCCTGAAAGCCCTCCCTGAGTGCTGTCTGGCGGCTCCCTGGCTGGCTGGGTGGTGCTTCTCATGGGATGCCTGGTTGCTACACCCTCCCCAAAATGGATTAGTATGGCAAGTACCCAAAAAGCCCCCCAGAAGACCTTGAGGAGGTCTCGACTTTGCATTTGGCTTTGCCCCTGGGCAAGCCGCATGGGCAAGTCCCAGGAAAATGTCCTGAAACACATGCTGCTCATGGTGTGAGGCTGATGGGAGCTGGGACCAGGCCTGGCCAGGCCTGCCCCAAAAATGGAGATGAGGAGAGTATAATACATATCACAAGCCTTAGGATTATTCTTATTTTTTAAATGCTTTGCTTTTAAGATATAAGAGCCATTCTTGGCATGTTGTTTTAGGAATGAGCATATGTATCCATCAAGCCACTTCCGCACGGGGTACTCAGAAAACCCCATGGCGGCACTGCCCTGCCCCTGGCATGTTGCTCTGATCCGCTGCCGATCGCCGGTCTCATCACTGTCCCCCCGAAGCACACACATGCGCCCACCACCAGCACGGGGACACCTGCCCAGGCTGGGCCACTTGGGCAGAGACACACAGCGAGGCCAGCAGTCGTGCCAGGCAGTGCCCGACAGAGAAGAGGCCGGTGGTGTGGCTCCCGATGACTTTCAGGGGCTCGGTATTTTTTGTTAATTAAAGTGTAAGAGCCACATGGCGAAACGCACACAGCTAAGTGGGCAGTGGACAGCGTCGTGAATTTTACACGTACCTGCCCGTGGGACCACCACCCTCACTCAGAGCATTCCCAGTCCCCCAGAGGCCCCTCGATGCCTCCCTGGCACCTTCCCACCCCGCCCTTCCAGGCAGAGGTCCCCCCACTGTCACCGCCATCACCGTGGAGCCGTTCTGCCTGCTCCCGAACTCCACGTGGACGTGGCCATCTTCCCTCACTCAGTGTTCCAACTGCGAGGGTTGTCAGTGTGGTTTCGAGGGGCAGGGAACGTTCTTCCCACTGGGAAGGGTCCCGAGGGCCACTGTGAGCATCCTGAGCCCTTGGGCCTTGCTGTGGGCTGCTGGGAAACTCCCACCCTTGCCTGTCGCCCCAGGAGCATCGAGGTTTCTGAGCGTGCGCCCTGTGCTCTCCTTTGCAGGCCATTTACAAAATGGTGTCCTCGGTGATGAAGATGCCGGAGGACGAGTCCACTCCGGAGAAGAGAACGGACAAGATCTTCAGGCAGATGGACACCAACAACGATGGTAGGGGTGGCGGGCGGCGGGGGCTGCGTGTTTGCACGACGCCGATGGTGGCAAAGGTGTATGTGGGATACCCCCCGGCCCCTGCTGCTTCTCAGGCTCCTGTAGCCCCCAACCCTCCCCTGCCCGCCTGGGGTGGCTGTGCTTAGGGCAGGACGGGGTGCAGAGTCAGGGACACCATGGCTGTGTCCTGGCCCCTCTGAGCCATAATCTCCTCACTAGTAACAGGGGGTCCCGATATTCTGGGGGGTGTGTTTGGGGAAGGGGACGTAGGTGTGCTGAGGACACCTGGGCCTGGAGGGGCTGGGGTCAGAGGGTCCCAGGCGGTGGGGTGCTGGCCGTGCCGCTCTTACCATCATGCTGACATGTGGGGCTCCCCAGTGCCCCCGGGGTCCAAGGGGCACTCTGGACACACACTGCTGCCTCCTCTGCCTACAACAGCTGTGCAGGACTCCAGAGCCACGCCACAGGAGAGGCAAGGAGGGTGGCACAGCGACAGGGAGGCCGCGCCCTGAGTTTCCCCAGCTGCATTAGCTGAGGGGCTCTGGCAGGATCCCAGCAGGGGCAGGCGGCTGTGGAGCCCGATGGCTCTGCTCTCCTGGCTGGCTTTGTCAGGGCTGCCGCAGAACCAGGTTGACTTTGCTTCTGAACAATAAAGAAATGTGACATTAAGAAAAGAAAATACTCCCTGGGTTGTGCTGGAGATTTAAAATAAGCTAACATACAGGCAAGTGCTTTGTAAAGTCTAAGGCGCCCTGCACAGGTAAGTGAGAAGACCCGGTCACCCGGTGGGGGACGAGGGTTCCGGTGTAACTAAGGCGGCAAAAGCATTCCAGCCAGCAAGGTAACAGTTCTCTAAACACATTCACACATAAAAGAGACAGCCTTGTGCCCGGAATTGCCTCAGGCTGATTTAAAATGTGTTTTCCACCTTCCAGTGTAGCAAGGCGCAGCCTTTGGATTCCGACAGACCCGTCCTGCCCCATGAGACAGGGACGAGGGGTACGGTCTCGCATGGAGGACAGTCAGTGAGACATGCCTTAGAGCCCTCAGCACTGCTCGTGCCCCGCAGTAGTGCTTGCTGTTCCTGATTTCACAGTGTCCCCAGGCAGCCACCGGGCTTGGCCCGGCCCACCCCTCGGAGGGCACCTTCCCAGGTTGCTTGTGAACTTGGATGGCGTGTGCCTTGCCAGTGTGCCCTCTGGGAGGGGGTGCTTCCTCCTGTGAGCACAGAGGACCGTCTGCACCCGGAGCTTGGGGCGAGAAGGAAGAGTGATCCCAGAGAAGGTGGGGCCACAGGCGGGGTCAGAGCAGGGGGAGGGGGCGGCTCAGGAGCGATGGTGTCCACAGCGTGTCCCCAGTTCCCTGGCCACCCCAAAGATGCGTGGCTCCCCCAGGCCTCTGGACTGGGCTGACAGGTTTCTCCAGGGCACGAGTATCCTAAAGCCACCCTCTCCTGGTAACTTGTCCCAGGCCACACATATGGGACACCCTGTGCTCAGGGACCCCCCCCCACCTGAACCCCTCGCCACCTGCTCTCTGCCAGGAGGAGGGGGTGGAGCCCTCAGAGCCCTCCCAGGTAGCTCTGAGCTCCCCCATCTGGAGGTCAACCTGGGCATGGAGGGCCTGGGGTGTGTTGAGGCTGTGAGGGGCCTTGGACTCTGAGGCCCCACACTTAGCCTGGGGCATGCCCCTGCTGCCTCTACCCCGAGTGGCCCGAGGTGGAGGGTAGGCGGTGGCCTGCAAAATTCCTCACCAGCTCTAAGGAAGGCAGCAAGGCCGGCAGCTGCTCTTGCGTAGCAGAGGGTCCTGGGACCCTCTCTGCGGAGGTGCTGGCTGCCCTCCCCTGCCCAGCCCACCCCTCAGCCTGGGTGTCGTTTGGTCTCCCGTGGGGCCAGCAGGCTGCCCAGGCCTTAGAAGCATCAAGTTTATGTCCTGGAAGAGGCCAGCCTGCCTGAGCCCCCACCAGGGCCCACGAGGACGGGTGTCCCTGCCTGGCAGAGGCGGGAGGGGCTGAATTCCTAGCTGGGGCCACTGACCGAATGCGTCCTGGCTGCGCTGGGCTGAGCCCCTCAAGTCATCCTCCTGGTAGCCTTTGAGATGGATGTTCCTGTTTCCCGCTTTCAAGAGGAAGATCCTGAGACACGGAAACGTCAGCGGCCCTCCACGGCGGCAGAGCCCCTCCCGCGCCTCCCCTCCGCGCCGGGCCTGGCTGCACGTGTCTGGGCGGTGGCCATCAAGCGCACTCACGGTCCCTCTGACAGTGCAGAGCCTCTACCACAGAGGCGGTGTAGCCACCCCAAGGCCCGGGCTGCCGGGGCGCAGAGTCCACCCTAAACCTCGGTCCTGCTCCACCAGCTGGGGAAGCAGGGCCCAGAAGTGTCACTGGGATGTGGCCTCCAGAGGTGCCTCTCCCGCCCT
>NW_012135304.1:0-13519 GCF_000956105.1 Propithecus coquereli | reverse complement strand
TGAGGTTGCTGTGAGCTAGGCTGACGCCATGGCACTCACTCTAGCCCCGGCAACAAAGCGAGACTCTGTCTCAAAAAAACAAAACAAAAAAAAATGATTATGGGAGAGGGCACAAGGTGATCCAAACGCCTACCCACCCCCGCTCGGCCCACGGATCTCCACCTCGCCCAGTGCGGAGTCACCCCGAGGCTATGTCCTGGGAGAGGGCGTGTGTGTCACCCGCCCCGGTTCCTCTGGAACTCACATTTCTACGGCACTTTCATTTTAGAAACCACTTTCCTACCTCCTGACTTTAGGCGTAGCAGGGTCTGTGGTGAAGGCGGGAGCGTGGGCGAGGGGCCCAGCCGATCCCCTTCCGTGGCCGGTCCGTGTTGTCTAGCCCTGCCTCTGCCACGCCGGGAGATGGCACAGACTCGATACTGTGCCCAGCAGCGGGCAGAGCTGACGGGCAGGGTGCCCCGGGCAGTGACCTCAGGGCCAGGCTCAGGCCGCCCGCCCAGCATGGCTTCTCTTCCCTGAATTACATGTGGGTCAGAGGCCAGTGCCATATTCTTCTGCGCAAGGCACATGCTTCTTAGTAAGCAGAGTGCGGGGAGATGTCCGAAAAGATTTCAATCCCCTGTGAAGTGAGTGGAGCCTGGACTACGGCTTCCAGAAGGCTCAGGACTGTGCCCTCAGGGGACGTCCCTGCCTTGAGAGTTGTCACCCTCTTTGGAAGTGTAGAGAACGATGAGCACTGACTAACCCGGTTTCTCCTGATCCGCCCCACAGGCAAGCTGTCCCTGGAAGAGTTCATCAAAGGTGCCAAGAGCGACCCCTCCATCGTCCGGCTGCTGCAGTGCGACCCCAGCAGCGCGAGTCAGTTCTGAGGGAACAGGCCTCTGGACGGTTGCAGAGAAACACAGGCTTGTCTTGCCGTCTAAGCTTTGCTTGCAGAAGTGGGTGCCTCCGCAATCATTCCTGCCCTCCCGGGCCCCAGGGCCCAGGCGACACATCGCACCTGCCCGGCCCGGCCGGCTGCGCCTCCCTCCTCTGCCCGACCAGTGTGACGTTCCTCTCCCCGTGCCCGGCCTGGTCCCTTCCAGGGCGGCTCCCAGGGATGTGATTACACGCAGGGTTCCTGTGTTCCTGGCTCCGGGGCCCCTCCCTGCCCACAGGGAGCCCAGAGAACACCACCGAGGAGGATACTAGGCAGGACTTTCCAAGGTCGCACCGAGGCCAGCTAATTTATTCCGTGACCCCAGGTGGCTCTGTGGGGCCGAGGCAGAGGGAGAGTGGACAGGCGGGCCCCTCCCGTGCATGGCCGCACCTCCTTTGTTCATTTTCTCTGACCAAAGCCGCTTGCACGTACATATACTGTGGTCTCCTTTCTTTTAATATATAAATTATACGTATGGTGACGTGAAATGTAACGTGTAGGTCCCGTATTTAATGCCTCCGGTTGCCTTTGAAGCGTGGTCCCCCTCGTGGCCCGTGACCCCTCGAGCCCGGTTGTTTTGTGGTCTTTGCGCACTCTCCATCTGCCCGTGTCAAAAGGAAATGCATGCGTGCCCAGAGCCGTGGCGATGCTAACGTCCGTGTAGTGAACGCAGGCGTGCGTGTGCGGTCTTTCCTCCCTGTTGATTGGTCTGGCATTTCCGGTATTAAAGTGATAAAATAAACGGCATTCTCTGAGTCTCGTGTCTGCCATGGCGCCGGCACTCCCCAGGCAAGGTGGACTCGGCCGCGTCCAGCTGCTGTTGGTAAACCCGCCCCTCCTGTGTTCCTCCAGCCGTCACTGTGTCTATAAATCTTGCGCAGTCTGTTCTTCAATATCTGCCAAATGCCAAGAAATACGCATGGAAATAAAAGATGACTGTTCTTGGCAGATCTGACTGTCACGCTTCCACCTGCCTCCCTCCCTGTCCCCTCCACGGCTTAATCAGCAAGGTGGTAGGAAAGCCACGTTCCGGGAGAGGACAAGCGAGGACCGGAGGCGGCGGCGTGGGCCGGGAGCTGGGCAGACCTGGTTCGTGTCCTGCCTTCTCTGCAGTGTCAGCACTTCTGGTCCCAGCAGCAGGAAACCAGCTGAAGTCCAGGCCACGATGGGATGTTTGTCTTGCGGATCGAGATGGCCAAAGGCGGCACCGCTGAGGACCCCAGGCTCCTGCCACCTGCGCCCAGCCTCACACAGTCAGCTTTTGTCCTCGGACTGTTGCCTTGGGGTTCCCACAACCCTGTCGTGGTTCTGGGCAGCACAGCAGACGGGAGCATTCAGAGGCAGGAAGGGAAGCAGCCCTGTCCTCTGTCCTGCCACTGAGAGGGAGGAAAATGTTCCAGGATTCTCCCACCAGCCTCCTAGCTCATTACCTAAATCCGTGGCCCCTGTTCACCGGGTGGCCATGAGCTGACCGTGAGCCCCTTGGCTGAGAAGACACCCCTCCCCCGGAGGGCACGGGGCTGGGGAGGGGTGAGCAGAATTGAGGCTGTCACGAGGATGGGCACCGACGGCGTCTGCCACCCGGCCCCCTGGTGTGGGCTCCCCTGTGCCTCGGTGCCTTCGCTGCAGGGGCTCGGGCAGCTGCACGGCTCAGGGTCATGTGTGCAGACACGGGGCTCAGAGCCTGGCTGCCAGCAGGCCTTCAGGGACAGCAGCTGTTTTGTTGATTTTAGTCATTTTCATATCTTTTGAGGCTCCGTCCATGCCTCTTTGAGTAGAAATGACGAGTCCACCTGCCAAGTGCCTTCTGACCAGCGGTGCTGCCAGAGACCGTGTCACAGTGACCCCCGCCCCCGAGTACCCAGAGCTGCCGAGCCTTGACGGGGGTGCTAGCTGGGGTGCAGAGAGTGGGACCAGGTGCCTGGGGGTAGATTCAACTCGCTACAAAGGGGCAAGACCGTGCCTGTGGCAACTCCACCTGGCCTGGAGGAACCACCAGTGAGGCGCTTGCATATTGTAAAAGGTGTAACTGGGACTGGCAAAGGTTAAATCAAGAGAGGCTGCAAGTACGATGGGAACAGAGTCCGGAGGAGAGAGATGGGAATGACCACAGCGTTAGGGTTCTCCAGAGGGACAGAACCAGGGCGAGGAGGGGTGGAGGAACTCAGAGATGGACGGATAGATAGATAGGTACACAGAAGGATGGATGGACGGATGGATACAGAGATAGACGGACAGGTGGATGGATGGATGGATGGATATAGAGATGGATGGTGGATGAATGGATATAGAGATGGATGGATCAATAGATATAGAGATAGATGGATGGATAAAGATGGATGATGAGGCCGAGCATGGTGGCTCACGCCTGTAATCCTAGCACTCTGGGAGGATTGCTTGGGCTCCAGAGTTTGAGACCAGCCTGAGCAAGAGCGAGACCCTGTCTCTGCTAAAAATCTAAAAATTAGCCAGGCGTGGTGGCGCATGCCTGTAGTCCCAGCTACTCTGGAGGCTGAGGCAGGAGGATTGCTTGAACCCAGGAGTCTGAGGTCACTGTGAGCTAGGCTGACAGCACAGCACTCTAGCCCAGGTGGCAGAGCGAGACTCCGTCTCAAAAAAAAAAAAGATGGATGATGGATGGATATAGAGAAAGAAGGATGGATAGATAAACAGATATATAGATGGATGGATAAATAGATACAGAGATACAGAGATAGATGGATGGGTGGGTAGATAGATATAAATATAGAGATGGATGATGGATGGATGGATATGGAGATGGGTGGATGGATAGGCGGCTATAGAGATGGCCGGATGGATGGATGGATAGCTGTAGAGATACAGAGATGGACGATGGATGGGTATAGAGAAAGATAGATGATAGGTAAACAGATACATGGAGGGATGGGCAGATGGATGGATGGATAGCTGTGGAGATACAGAGATGGATATGGGTGGATAGAGATAGAGATAAATATAGAGATGGATGAGGGATGGATGGACGGATATAGAGATGGATAGATAGATACAAATATAGAGATGGATGGATGGATATAGAGATAGACGAATGGGCAGACAGAGAAATAGATTTACAATAAGGAAATGGCGCATATGTTTACGGAGGCTGAGATGTCCTAAAACCTGCAGTGAGCAAGCTGGAGACCCAGGGGAGCTGATGGTGTAGCTCCAGTCTGAGGCTGAAGGTAACAGGAGACCAGTGTCCCAGCTCAGGGCTGTCAGGAGCAAATTCTCTCTTGCTCAGCCTTTTGTTTTATTCAGGCCTTCAACAGACTGGATGAGACCCACCCACACTGGAGAGGGCCAACTGCTTTACTCAGTGCATCAATTCAAATATTAACCTATCCAGAAACACCCTCACGGACAGACCCAGAGTAATGTTTGACCAAATGTCTGGGTACCCTATGGCCCAGTCAAGTTGATGCATAAAGTTAACTATCATAGCTGCTTCTGATCAAATGTGGAAGATGTGGATCTGGGGATCCTAGTGGACCCTGCCCCAGCAGGAGCTCACAGAAACCAGTATGGTTTTATGAGCCACTGCTGCCTGGGAGGGAGGAAAACTGGCCCTCAAAGATGGTGTCCATATGCCAAGATGCTCAGCTCATCAAAGGGAGGAAGAACCCAGAACTGTCATCCAAGCCACTTACCCAGCAGGAATCCTCTGGCAGCCTCTTCCTCTATCTTGGATCAGGCTCTTCCAGGACTGGTCATTAGAAAATGCCTCCTCCTGTCCCTTCCTGGTAATTTGCCATTCTGGCCCTGGGCCTGCTCGCTCTTCAGGTTTCTCTCCGCCCTGCCTTCTCCTTATCCCACAGGATCCCAGGCCTTCTGCCATCCTGCACAGGCACTGTGTGCGGTGGGCAGGGCTCGGCCTGAGGGACAAGTGGCCTGTCCCAGCCCCCCAGCCCTGGTCTCAACTCCACCTCACAGCCAGTGGCCTGGTGCCTGCTGGTTCTGCCTCCGGCTCTGTGCTGGCAGCGATGGATCTGGGCCCAGAGTGGGGCACGGTAGAGGGATGTCGGGGGTCTGGGTGCTGTGGGGACCCGGGACCCGGGGCAGGTGTTTATCCAGCAAACACCTCCCGAGGGTCAGCTGGGGGCCTGGCTGGGCAGGGCACTGCCCGAAGGGCCCAGGGGCCTGAGGAGCCGTTGGGGTAGGTATAGGGTGGCTGTGGGGGCTCGGCCTGCCTGGGGCAGGGTCCCGGGGAGGGCCAGGAAAGGGGGGCAGGCTGAGGCCCGCTGGGCAGGGGGCGGTGGCCCCTGGAGGGCAGACTGGGGCTCTGCCCAGCTTCATCAACTTGTGCTCCTTCCGGCAGGTTCTGGGACTGCACCAGGGTGGACTTCCCTGGGGCTCGGACCTGACTGGGGGCCACGTGCCCCTGCGGGTCATGCGAGGGCAGACCCAGGCCAGCCCTGGCCGTTCCAGGGAGGGGGCCACTCTCTCCAGCCCGGGCAGGGTGAGCCCCCCGCTCGCACTCGCCCCTGGCAGCCGAGGCGCAGGCGCTCGCTTGGCGCCCACAGTCCCAGCACTGCCAGGCGGGCGCCTGCTCCCGGGCAGACAGGGAAGGGAGCGCGGAGAGGAGCAGCCTCTGCCCCTGCCCAGGTCCGGCACCCTGGCCCGGCGGGAAAAGCCAGGACCTGCTGAGATGGGGAGGACGGCGTCAGTGGCCTCGGGTGGGCTCTGCCTCTGGTTCAGCAACAGGTACCGGGTCGCTGTCTTCAGGACCGCTCCACTGGGGCTGGGGCACACGGTCCGATCTGCTCTCAATGCCACGCAACCCACCACTGGGGCCAGGGCGGTCCAGGCCACAAACTGTGCTCAGGGTGGGAGGGGGGCCAGGCAGGGTCACCAGGTGCTGGGGGAGCACAGGGCAGGACTGGGGACACCTTGGAGGCGTTGGCTGAGGGCGTTATCCACTATGGGGACAGGCCAGGAGATGGCAAGGACAGAGGTGGCCGGGGCCCACTAGCTAGCTGTTCGCCGGATGGGTTCTACAAAGGAGGCCAGGAGGCTTTCCCCGGGGGGCCTTGGGAAGAGTTTCAGGGGTGGAGGGAGCGGCCTGGTCCAGGATGTGGCTGAGGTGGCAGTTCTGGGTTGGGCCACACTCCGGTGCCACAGCCCTGTGGCCCTCCAGGGGCATCCTGTCACAGTCCGGGCTCCACCGCTTTGTCTCGGCCCCCACAGCGCCATCCACGTGGGGTGCTGCTGCCCCCTGGTGGCCACGTGGAAAGGCCGTCCTGGCCTTGCATGTGCGGATCCCTGGAATCCCTGGGATATGCGTTGGATGTGAGCTTTCTGCGGTGGCGTTTGACAGAGGACACTGGGGCCCAGAGGAGCCCCTGCCTTGCAGCGGGCCAACAGCACACAGGAGCTGAGGCCAGGGGCCCAGTGCCCAGGACTCGGAAGACTTGTTGCCACATAGGGTTGGCAGATATAATCCAGGGCACCCAGTTAAATTTGAATTTCAGATCACCAACAAAGTTTTCAGTTTATTTATGTCCCATGCAATAGCTTTTATTTGTATTTGCTAAATCTTACAACCCTACTTGTCGAGCCGGGGAGTTGAGACTGCACAGCTCTGGGAGCAGGTTAGAAGCGGGAGGAGCCAGGCCCCTCTCAGGCCACCCATAGGGCTGGGCACATGGCCCTCCCGGTGGAGCCCCCAGTGCCCGAAGACTCTGCCCCTCGCCCAGCCTGGCCCCGGGCCCCTAGGCCTCCTCCCGCGCAGAGCCACTCCTCAGCTGGGCCCCGGCCAGGAGGCCCCAGCTCCTCTGCCTCCATCCCTTGCCTGTAAAGACAGGTGGCCTGGGAAGGTCGCCCTACCAGACTCCACCTCAGTAAGCCCTGGCCAGAGGCAGCACATCTGGTCACAGGCCTCCCCATCCTAGGGGCAGCAGTGAGGACGGATAAAACCCACCTACTCCCAATAACAACAGCAAGAATTACTCAGGTGCTTCCAGGCTTCACTGACCCTCCTTTGTAACAACCGTGCCGGGTGGGCACTGGCCTCCCGCTTACGAGCGGCGGCAGCGGAGGGGTGGCTGGTGAGGGGTGGGCGTGGGTTCGGCTGGGTCTGTCCAGCTCCAGGCTCAAGCCCACGGAGGGATGCAGCTCGAGGTGCCAACCCCTGCAGTGTTCGGAGCCACAGGTGCTCTGGGCTGCCGCTGCCACCTGGTCGAGAACGAGGCTGGGAGAGAGAAAGGACAGAAGCCACATCAACGTTGTCATTCAACCAGGGGCCAGGAGCAGGGCCTGGGGCAGAGCAGGGCCCTTCTCTTAACTCGCTGACTTACCTTGGCCTCTCTGGGCTTCCTCCCATCTGTGAAAAAGAGGCTGGGAAAACTCAGCAAAGCCTTTTCTTCAATGACATCCTACCTTGAATCCCGATGTATGAAACTGGGTGAAGCAGGAGCGGGCAGAGTCCCTTGCTACCCTCCCACGCCCAGGCACTGAGGCTTCTCGGGACCCCTGGTTGGCAGAGCCCAGATTGGAAAGAGTTGGCTGTCAACTCCAGGGGGCCATTCTCAGCTGGGCCCAGAGATGGCACAAAGCAAGCCCCCAGATCCACAGGTGTGGGGTGATAGCCATAAAAGCCCTCTAATGGAGTAGGTGGCCAGCCAGCCACTTTGAGTAACTGTGTGACCTGTCTGAGCCTGTCTTTCTCCACCTGGGAAGCCGATTGACATCAGTAATACACACGTGTCCACTCTCCTCCCCAGGCCTCTGATTCTCCTGCCTAGAAGCAACCTCTGTCGACCAGTTCCCTGTAAGTCCTTGCAGAAATGTTCTGTGCATGTGCAAACATATGTGTACACACAGAGTCTGGTGGGTTTTGGTTTTTGCTTTTCACGTGGTAGTATCCTACACGGTGTTCCCTGCCCTCCTGCTCTCACTCAGTCTAGCTCTGAGATTGTCCCACGACACTACGGATGGATCTGCCGCATCTCTTAAGCCCTGCATGTCCCGTTCCAGTGAGAATTCACCAGTGCTCACTGTTGTATGTACACACGATGCCACAATGTGTAGTCTCAGGAGTACTTCATCAGACAAGTTCTTAGAATTGCTGAGTCAAAAATGTGAATTACTGATATTGCCAAGTTTCCTCCAAGGAGACTGTTCCTATAACGTACCTTCCCGCTATGGTGTGAGCGAGTGCCTGCTTACCCAGCTGAGGACACTGGTTTTGTCTTAGTCTGATAGGTGAGAAGGAGTCTTAGTTTTAACATGCATTTCTTTTGAGGTTGAAAAATCTTATGTTCAAAAAGTAGTATTTCTGTGAACTGTATGTTTATGTCTTGCCCACCGTCTATTGTATTGTTCCTCTGTCAATTTGTTGGAGCTCTTTTAGTATGAAGAGAATCGGCCCTTTCCGTGTGTACTGTAGTTTTCTGTTTGTCCCTTGCCTTTTGACTTCAAATGTTTCTGGCCTCATCTGTTAAATTTAAAACTGCGCCTGGGGAGTTTTCACGTATCTGGCATTTATTTGGTACAAGGAGTTGGGGATACTTTTTCCCAGATGGTTACCCAGTTGCCGCAACACTACTGCCCCATCCCCAGAGCGGGGTGGGGAACTGCGGCCTCAAGGCCACATGTGGCCCTCCAGATCCCCAAGTGTGGCCCCTCAACTGAATCCAAACTTCACAAAAATTTGCATTCAGTCAAAAGGGTGCACACAAGGATCCAGAAGGCCACACGTGGCCCCAAGGCTGCAGGTTCCCCACCCCTCCCCAAGTGATTCTAAGGCATGGCCTTCAGTTTGGATACCACGGCCTTGAACTTCAATCCCCAGTAGCTTGATTCCCGGTCCCATCCTATGGAGGGGCCTCTGTGGAGACTCTGGCACCACTAGGAGGAAAAATTTACAAATGGTCTTTGTGGAGCTATACTCAATTCAAATCACAGGTCTAGAAATGTCTAGTAGCTGTGCAGGACCAGACAGTATCATCTTTAATAATACATAGAGATACATTAACTGCAAAGCAGAACTCAAATTTCCTGGAAGACAGTGCTCGGTAAGCGTCGACATGGCCCAAGCCACTATCTGGCTGTCCTTGGTCTGTTCTCCCACTAGGGAAGGCCACTCAGCCCAAGCCAGGCAGGCCATTCTACAGCCTGGCCTTGGCAGGGCTGGACATCTCGGGGGCCCATACGTGGCTGCACCGAGCTGTGGTCAGCGCTAGGTTTCAGAGGCTGCAAAGCATGCACGGGATTACCTGGGGCTATTTCTGTCCTCACTGGCACTAGCAACAATTCTCTGGATTACATTTTATCTAACTGGCTGTGAGAAGAACAATGTTTCTAAACCCTTAGTATACTTTCAAGTAGAATGAATAACTCTTCTTTTTTTCCAATCCAAGCTCAGTACTGCCACTAAGTGATCTTGTAAATGTCTTCCCTTTTGAAATGGAAGACCTAGTTTACCAAGATTTTAGGCTTGGTATCTAGCCCGAATTTCTCGGCAAAGTACATACTCAGTGCCAATTTCCTTTTAACCTATCAGTGGGCCCCAGATCCTGGGGACCTGCCCTCACTGGGGAGCTCAGAGTTACCCTAACACACCAGATGCCTACTTGTAAGGTCACAGGAGACAGACAGGGCTTTCAACTAAGGTGTTCCTTCCCTCCACCCCGGGTCAGAACCTATCTTCTTTGTGGCTCTCAAAAAATCTCTTTTGGCAACTCAGGCCATCCCTGGGTCCAAGGAGACCAGAGATGGCAACAAGCCAAGCCTTAGTCCAGCTGAGCAGCCTCAGGAAAGGTGCTTGTGTCCACTGTGTGGAGCCCAGGGCTCGGGGAAGGTGGCGCTTGTGAGAAAGAAGGAAGTCACTCTTTTCAACTTTGGTAAATGTACTGATGGCACCAGCTGGCAGGCTTGATTACGGCAGCTTAACATTTCACCCCCTGGGAAGAAAAGCCACAGAACCCCTGTCTGCACCCCTTGCTGTCTTCTCGTGACCCACTAAGGAGGCTGGTGAGACATTCCAGGATGCCACAATGACCGGCGGCTTTCCTAGGGCAACTCTGGCTCTTGCATGACCTTCCCTCCTCGGCGACAGCAGGGATTCAGAACTTCCACTTTGGGGGTTAAATATTAAAGTATGAGAGCCTGCCATGCTTTTGGGGGGACAGGGGTGCAAGTTGAGTAAAAGGAGAATATAAAAGACCAGCGGTCAAGGTCAGACAAGAAGGTAAAGATCTTCAACACGGAGTAATAGCTGTTGTTGAATTTATTAAAATGAGCTGATAGCCAAAGTTCCTAACTTGTGACTGCAACTTGTGGGAGTGAAGTCAAGGCGGGCAGAGGAACAACTATGGTCTCTGCAGGCAAAGACTCAAACGGCCCCACGTGCTCCCCTGGGCACCGGCCACGACAGGGCGAGCCAGTTAGACACAACAGCACCTGCAGCAAAGGGCTCTAGGCACCCCGAGTTCAGAGTCAACTCTGTGGACATTCGGGGTGGGCTGGGCAGGTGTGTACTTTCCGCACCACAGGATGCAGCCCTGGTCTCATCCATCCTTTCCCTGCTACGCAGGCGCGGGCTAGATCCACACTATTCTTTGTGAGACTCCACAGCAAACTATATACAGGACTTGTGAACTGTCTGGAATGGACACACTATAAAAATTTCCCAATGCCTAATTATTTCAAGATATTTTATTTTTAAAACAGGTCACAACACTAACCTTCTGGCCCGTTCAGCCATTGTACAAGCTACAAATGCTTGCTCAGCAGCTGAGGGGCACTCTTTCGTAGCATGTCTGAAAAGTGAATAAAAATCCATATAAAACAAATATTCAAATAGTTTCCATAGGAACACAGATAAGTGTGACCCCATCTCCTAGTCTTCCATATTGCTGCATGTGCAACCCTACTCTTACAAGACATGTCAAAACTAGCAGTAATTAAGTTAAATGGTCCCCCCAAATCCCTTAATTCAAGCTAAACTCGCAGTTAACAGCTACAAGAACGATATCTACACATTAATACTAGCTGAAGCACAAGTTGCCGGGTGACGTTTCATTCCACTTTCCCAAGCACAAGACACAGGCAGAGGGCCGACGTCCTGCTCTTCTACTTCAGGTGGGAAGTCGGGGTTCTGGATTTGCTGCATGAGTTGCCTGAGAGAGAAAGAAGTAGGACATGTATTAAACACCCCGAGACACTCACAACCGGGCATGAGAGTATTTACTTCCCATCAGGAAGCAATTCAGTATATTTCTAAAACAAACATTTCTTCAGAATTACCTTATTGGTACTAAGAAAACCACAAGTCATGTGCATTGACTTAAATATTCTAGTTATATAGAAATAGCCTAATCAGTATTTTCTAAAACTTTTGTTAGAAAAATCTAAAAGAAAAATTATACAGGTCAGCATTACTGGAGGGATCTTCGTCCCATTTGTCTGTAATTTAATCCTAGGCAAACAATTTCTTATTCAACTAGACAAGAGCAAGCACAAATCCTTGAAGGTGCCTATTCTTGCCAGAACCATGAACACGCACGTCTCACTTACCATGTCGGTCCTGACATCACATAGTAGATAGTGGGCCTCTGGAATCCATTGAAAGTAGAAGCAGCAGCTACAGTGTAAGCACCCATGTTTTCAAAGAGCATCCAGTCACCCACATGCATTTCGGGCAGGTCACAGCGCTCAACAATCCGGTCAAGGCCATCACATGTTGGTCCCCATATGCTGGATGAATAATATTTCTCATCTGGTTTAGGTCTCTATACAAAAAGCCAGAGAGAAAGTACTACTTAATTATATTTGTTGGGACCAATCACCTCAATTATTTTATACAGTATGTTCACAAGTTACCTTTTGCAGAAGGGGCTTTACGTGTGCATGATCATAAAGGATGCAATTAAATGATCCATATACTCCATCATTCACGTAATACATAAAGGTTTGTTCGTTGGACTCATCTTCATCTAGAAAGGCAGATTAATCTTAATTATCACCTTTGTATTAACTTTCAGTTATATATGCAATAATTCATCCTTCATACATACCATCAGAGCCTATCTGTTCCTTTAACACGATTTTTTTGGCAATGATATTAACTGCGAGTGTGAAAGCTGACGCAACATAGTATCTGCCTGGCTCAGCTATGACTCTCACTCCAGAGTCTGACGGAAAGTACTTGTCCAGTGCTGGGTTGATTACACTGGTGATCTAAGAGAGACAGAAGAGAGCGGCCATTCATCATGGGGAATTCACACGGAGGAGAAAGATCACAGGGCTCTGTAAATGACATGATGAGAGCAGGCATCCACAGACAGAGTTACCACTAAGTGACAAAAGCAAAAAAATAAACACCTCCCTGAAAACCAGTCTGCACATCTCTGTTGTTCATTTTGATTCCTCTCTAGACACACCATCCTTGATTTATCAGAAAATAGCACAAAACAAATTACTACCTAGTGAGGTATCAAGATGCGAAAACATTTTTGTTTAGCAAATACATGCCAACGGGATAAAAATCCTTCTACTCAGCTTACCTCATCATTTAACAAATAAGAATGTAGATCTATTTTATAAACTCATAACTGCGTAACTTTCTAAATGACTAAACATTTAAGGTGCTTAAGGGAAGGAAGTACAAGTCCAGCAAACCACATCTGAGGTCATGATGTACTAAAGTCAGCATATTCTTAGTAATTCCACAGCAATATATCTTAATGTAACCAATCATCTAAGACTTCTGGGAAAACTGATTCATAGTTTAGAAAACCAAATGGTATTAAATACATTTGATTTAAATTTTAGATAGGCACAGAAAGTCACTCAAAATATCACACCAAGACTACACTAAGTTTTGAAATATTCCAAAAAGAAACTTGCTGAAATAGCTACTGTGTATTAC
Organism: Propithecus coquereli; assembly: GCF_000956105.1. Lineage (NCBI taxonomy): Eukaryota > Metazoa > Chordata > Mammalia > Primates > Indriidae > Propithecus > Propithecus coquereli. The sequence goes on along the minus strand of NW_012135304.1, from coordinate 710 downwards.
AGTTTTGTTATAAATTACCTCTTCAAATTTAAGCTTCACATCCTCAGATCCAGGAAAGCCACCACCAATATCAAGCAGATACATGCTGAAACCAACCTCAGCCTAGAGTCAAGAAAATTAAGAAGTCAAACATTCAGATTTGTAACAGGTAACAAAAATGTATGCAACAGATGGGTTTAAGCCTCTGTAAGAGGAGACAGTCTTCTACAAAAGGTTAACTCTAAAATTCACACCAGTCATTGCCCCTTCACTAACGAGGTCATGTATACTCACTCCCATGTCAAAGACACAGCGGGCATCAGAGATTGCCTGCACGAAGGTCTCGGGATCGGTACAGCCACTTCCAACATGGAAGCTGGAATAAAAAAGATGAGATGCCATTTCTTAGTTCTTAAAATGATTAACAGTGGCACAAAGCCCGTGAAACTTGCACTGCTTAATGTCTTGGCCTCTGGCTATGCCACCAAGATCTCACCTGACACCGATGACATCGATATTTAGCTCTTTTGCCCGTTCCAACAGAAGCCTGCTGGTTTTCAATGTGGCACCAAATTTAACACTGAGTCGACAAACTGCTTTGGAATCATCAGTGGCAATCCGCAAAACCAACCTAGAAGCAAGAAAAGTTATCTAATGTCTCACGATATAAGATCACCCACAGCCACGGTTAAAATAAAAAGAATCCTGCTCTAAATATTGACTCTGATATT
>NW_012135303.1:5989610-6006412 GCF_000956105.1 Propithecus coquereli | reverse complement strand
CCATCCAAGAAAGTTTTGCAGTATCAGGCAAAAAAAAAAAAAGTGTAAATGTCAAATAAAACAGTGACAGATGACAGTATTCTCTATTGAATAGCACTGTTTCTGTCGTGCATGTTCAATGGGAACTCATGAATTATTAATAAACAAATCTCCTTTTTCTGTTAAAAATCTCAAGTAGGTTTTTTGTTGTTGTTCCCTATGTGTTATGTGGAGCATTCCAGGAGAATTATTTTCATTTCAGAAATGCTGATACAGAAGTTCATCTGATTTCCAGCCTTGGCCAGGTCTGTGAGTGGGCACCATGAACTGTGGAGTATATGCCTCCCTGCGATTTCTCTTTTGGTTTGGTTGTAAGTTTTGATCAAATCGGCTGGATATTCATACAGTCCATTTAGCTTTTACAGTCTGGTAAAACCAGGACTAAATAAATTACAAGTGTCTAGGCACAGTTAGGAAGTACAGAGAGCATTAGACTTGGATCCCTGAGACCTAACTGCGAAGTTCCTGCTCTGTCATTAAATATTAATAATTGGGTGACCTTTACGCAAGTGGTTATCCTGTTGGAGCTTCTGGGTGCTTATCTATAAAAGGAGGGGTTAACAAAAGATGGTCTCTATGTTCCCTTCCAGTTTCAAAATGCCATGATCTGCTACCTTGTTATCTGTCAGAAATGGCAGTGATTAGTGATTAGCTATCAGGGTTAAAAATGCAAAGAAAGCGCTGTGGCCAAGTGATCGAGGTCGACATCACTAGAGTTTATATACTGATACTGTGAATGCTGCGCTATGATGCACTGCAAAGGACACAACATCGTATCTGAGGTAGTCATGCCCCAAATGCACAACCTCAGTCGAAACACGAGAAAACATCAAACAAACCCAAATTGAGAGGTATGTGACAAACCAATCAGTTCTCTTCAGAAGTGGCAAGATCATAAAAGAAAAGGAAAGACTCAGGGACTGTCACAGACTACAGAAGATTACTGAGAAATAACAACTAAATGCAATGTGGTTCCTGGGATCGCATGGCGAATCCTGTGGGAAAACTATGAGATTAGAATAAGGTTTTAGTTTAGTTAATAGTATTGAAATAATGTTAATTTCCTGGTTTTGATAACTGTACTATGGTGATATAAGGTATCAGTGTTAGGGGAATATAGGTGAGGGATACACAGTACAGTACAATTATCCCTTCTGTATTATTTTTGCAACATTTCTGTGAGTTAAAATTAGTTCAAAATAAAGTTTTTTAAAATACAGAAAATACCTGGAACTTATGTAGAAAAATAAACATAGGAGCCTAAGTGTAATGAAACCAAGGAATTCATGATCAAAACTTTCTTTTACCTTCAAAATCTTTCTTTTACCTTCAAAATCTGAACCTAGAGAAGGAATATAAGTTCAAAGATTGCTGCCTTGCAATCACTGGTTAAAAAGTTCCCAAGCATTCAGTACATAAGCAAATAATGTTTATGAACATCTCATTTTAGCCATCTCATCAGCCTTTTAAACAAATACATTTCCCTCAGTAGAAAAAACAACCCTGACTATCCTTTCCAACTATGCAGGTGAGGTGACACTCATACCAGTTAAGATAGAGTTTGTTTACAATCCACATGTTCCTGAAAAGTTGCCTGTCAATCTAAATTTACAAAGCAAATCCCATTGTAAATGTATTAGAAATTCTTATTTTTTTAAGAAATGTGCCATTAATTCTTCTTGGAAGGTGAATAGCTTATCTTTGGTAAATTGATGGTTTCATTGATGAGTTACATAAAGGAGACAACTTCCAGTAAACAATTCAAGAGCATTAGAAGAGGAAACAGTAAGAATCACAGTTTACTCCTGTTTTTCTTTCATGATCTTATCTCCCATCAATTGCCCTATTGACTTTGTGCTCCAGTCACTGTGAATTACTCAGAGTCCCTGGAGATGCTTGGTACATTCTCACCTCCATACTTTTGCAGTGTTACTCCCTTGGCTGGAATGTCTCATACCCAAACTTCTGTTCCCCATGAAAAGCTTTACTTCAAGGCTTAGCTAACATGGTCTCACCTGATCTCCTCTGAGAACTTGTTGCTCACTCCTGAAGAACCCTAAAGCATTTTCTTTATGCCCTTTCACAATTTGATGATTATTATTGTTAGAGGTGGGCATGTCTGCATTCCCATCAGAACCATCGGCTTCTTGAGGGAAGTGGAGGACAAGGGTTGGTTGCTTACTCATTTTAGCATTTTCAGAGCAGGGTATGGTTCCTTGCACACAGTATATGTTCAATAAATGTTCATTAGGTTGAACTGAAATTATTAGAATACATAGAAATTAGCCTAGAGGAATGTTTTACAGCCTCAAATTCAAAGAGTTATTGTTGGGGAGTAGCACTAATTCTCAGAAGCACTCTTGTCAATGTCCTGAGGTTTGTGTCCCTATCTCTAATGCATGCACATGATAAGGAAAATGGGAGTGATCCAATATACCCCATTATATAAATTGCAAACAGTCACAGAGCTCTCTCAGAACATTAATTCAGTTAACAATCTTCTACTGAGCACTCACCTCCTGTGTACCATGCAATGGGCTGGTATATTGCATATATCATTTAACTGTCATCATTACTTTTTATTTAAAAGATTAATTGAGATCACCAACAAGAAAGTGAGTGATTCTGACAATGAAGCAGCTCAGGAAAAGTGTCGTCACTGGGAATATGACATGTAAGTTGAAGCTTGGAAGATAAAGATGGATCTCACCAGGTGGGGAGGGGACTGGAAGCATATCCACGACATTATCAGCAAATGCAAAGACATGCAAAATTATCACACCCGGGGAATCAGGAGCAACTCTGCAGGGCTAAAGCACAAGTCTAAAAATGAAGGCAGGGGTCAGATTATAAAGAATGTCATGCAAAGAAATTATATCTTAATCCTATGGGTCCTACGATTCATTAAAGGCTTTTTACCTGATATGACAAAGAATTAATTTTTCTTTCTTCCCACCCACTCCCACCTTCTTCCTTTTTCACAAGAAGTTCTTTGGGAAAAGACTATAATAAAGTCAAGAACACCACTTATCCTGGCTTAGATATCTTTTTTCTTTTTCATAGTAAAATTGTGTTGCTTTTTATTAAGTGGGCCCCACAAAAGGCCTGGTCCTAGCAAAGGACGTACTTCATAAACTTCATCCTCTAGGAGTTTTCCTTCTAAAAAGACATGACATGTATCATAAAGAACTAAAATGTATCAATCATTTAAATAATTTGTTTTCATCATTTTAACCATTTACTTTCTTTTCTCTACATGTGTGTCGGAGGGGGGAGGGTCAGTGTGTTTGTTGTTGTTGTTGTTGTTCACATGAGTTTTTAAAGCTCTCCTGGATTGAAAATGAATGGGGAATGGCATTGTCTATTTCACTTAAAAATTTTTTAAAGATTTCAAATTTTCAAGTTGACAATAAATGAGTGACATATTCTCCAAACCACATATCAAAGACTGAGAATGTTCAAATGTCCAGGGAGGTCTTTCACAAAACAACAATACAGCCTAGTGTTTGAGCTTGGAGTCTTATCAGACATGAGTTTGAATCCTAGCTTAAAACCTTAGGTTTAAGTGATATGGGGGTAGGTGGGGAGGGGGCCTCAGAGGAGCAGAGTGGGGCTCTGTCCATGGTACTGAAATGGCACTGTGTACAAAGTTACTTGTTTTCCCTTTCCTATGACACTGATTATGACCTCAACTTCTCCCAGTCCCCATGGTTTTTTTTTCTTTAAAAGAAAAGTTCTATGTTTATGACCAATTTTCTAGGTTTTATAGTATCTTATAACAAACACAAATTGGAACTTGCTCAGCATTAAAGAGAAGTTCACAGCCTTCTCTGATCTCCAACAAGAGGGAGAACTAATAACTCTGTCCCTGTTGAGTAAGGTTGTATGCTTCTTGAAAGCAGGACCTTGTCACAGTGATTACTGCTCCCCTTGGTGTGCCTAATGCCAAGCTAATGAGTGAATGCAATCTACTAAACAGTAAGTAGCCCCCACCCCTTTGCCCCTCTAGGAACTCTAATGAATGGATAAGTCAGCAAATGAACAGTTCTTCAGGAGAATGACTCAAGCCTTCTTGCAGCAGAAATGTAAAAGGCCATTTACTCACCCACATCTTCAATACAGAAAATGTCAGCATATGTAACCAAAAGGAAATGTTTTCTGAGTATCTCAAAAGGAAATTCATATTATTAACCACAGACAGTTCGCTTTCTAAATGGAAGCACATAAAGTCCCCAAACAAACTTTTGTAACTGTGAAAGGATTTCTCTTCAGCTGGTTGAGACTCTTCTGAAGTGTGAAATGAGCCAGATAATATTCAGTTCTTGTTTCTTAGTCACTGACTTCTCTTTTCATGAATCCAATAAGTGTCTATTAAAATAAACAAACCCCCTAATGATTCAAGATAACCTAATCAAGAAAACTGAAATGGATAAAAGGCTAACTACAAGGGAGACTTGTCAAGGGCTTCAGTGAATCCCTGAAGGGGAGGTCATCTAAACCTGAAAAAAAGTTTTGTGCTGAGCATTTGGTTATGGCTCAAGGTTAATCATTTTATACCTTGGATGTATTAAGTAAAAATGATCCACTTCTTTTTTTGATTTTTCAAAGTTGTATACTAAGTTTTCAACTGTATTTTTGTGGGGACCAATTTTTAGCTGTCTCTGGGCTATCTTAATGCATGTCTCTCACATTCTGTGGATGTGTTCACAAAGATTGAGTCCACAATTGAGAGTAATGAATGTTTTAGTTTAGAACAATTCTTTAAACTCTGATACAGCAGGCTCAAGTCAAGAGGCGATTACATAAAATTGTGTTGCCCTCCTTACCGTAGATACATGGGATATACATAGCTATTAATACATAATACTATGGAGATTGGGTATGCCTTTACACATATAAATGTGTACATACATACGTGCATACATAGGCACCTGCACCTGAAAAATCCATTTATGTTTGTCAAAAAGAAGAATGAATCTGGAATCACGTACTTCTCCACTTGAACACTAGGATATTAACAGCAAAATGCACTGGGCTAAAATATCAAGCAGAAAACAACCAAAATGATTCTAGTCCCTCACCCTAGGTCCAAATCCCAGCATACCCGTGATGCAGCACTGTATACTGGGCAAACTCCTCAAGAATTTATCAGAGCAGGGGTGAAAAAAACCAGACCCTTAGAGCAGAAAACCAGGAGTAAGACTTTTTTGAAAGATTGGAGTGGGGCCTGGAGTGAAGTGAGCAACTGACTAGGGCATGAAACATAGAGTGTGGCTTGGAAAGCATGTGCCTCCTTACACTTTGCACCCTGGGCACCTAGCTTGCCTCACCCTCACCTTGGCCCTATGAAAAGAAGATGATTAAATAGTGTCTACAGCAAAGTGGTAGCAACAAGTCATAGGCACCAATATTCTCCCACTGTAAGAACCATGGTTTGACTCTATGTCCTCTTCCCAAGAGGGCTGGGGGAAAGTTCAGAGGGGTGACTTTAATATGGCAACCTGATTTGCTTCAAAGTCACATGCAATTTCCAAAGGTACACCCTGTCATGAACAGGCAAATTAACGTACCTCAAGGGTTTCTGCAGGAGATAAAGATGAGCTTAAAACCTGTACAAAAACTTTAGTGATGGTTTTTGGGGGGCTAGGATAACTCAGAGCACTGGAAGTAGGTGTGTGGATGCCCTGATCTCTCTGGTATAAAGACTGACAGGAAGTACAGGCCATAGGATGCCCCATGTAAAATGAGTTGGTGGTCTCAGCCTCACTCTTACTGACTTTGCTTTGTCAAAGTATTTGATGTTTTAAGAACTGCATATGAAGTCTGTGATTAATCTTCACTGATGTCTAATTAAGGACTCCCATCAAGGCTAGGTTTAGGGCATGCAACATTAACACAATTAACTGTGAGGGCTGTAAGAACCACCCAATTCTTGATTATGAGGTTGATATTAAAACTGAGATTTTATGGGAATTTCTACTAATAATCCTTAACTAGATAATCCTCCACGTTATTATCTTCATATTATTCTTCACTTCCTGAATTTTCTAACATTAGGTGTTGTTACTTAAGTAATCAATCATAAAAATAGAAGTTATTTCTTTAAAAAGAAATGTATATAACTAGATTGTTCCTGGGACATTTTTAAGAAGGAATGCAAAAACAAAAATTAATATAGTAGCCCATGACTGAATGAAACAAATATTAGCACATATACTGAATGTGATATAAAATCTAACAGCAAAGAGAGCAATAAAAGGAAGGAAACAAGCCAAATAATATATCCCTTTCTTTAGGTAAAGTTGTCTTTCTTTCCTTTATTTTTGTTTTTTAAAAAAGACATGCCATGGAGACCTGTGTACTTTAAATTATTTAGCCAGTCAAGAGAATTAAACCATCTATAAGGAGAGAGTTTAAGAAAAAGAAGAATGTTCATCATAAAATCTGAGTTTGTAAACTACATCTAACACATAAGTAGACTCCCATTTAGGAAGACAATCTGTTAAGTAGTTGAGAACTCAGAATACTTTTTTTTTTTGATAGAAACATAATGATAAGGCATAAAGGTCAGTACACAAAATCCACTTAATCCTAATGTACATGAAGCATAGAACATACTGAAACCTAATCACCATGCAGATCACAGTTTCTATGGGGAAAATGATTTTAGAATTGTGTATTAAAGGCCAGAAATCCATCTCCTCTGGCTACAATGGGATCACATTTGTGTTTCCTACTCTGGCTTTTGTATTAATAGTTAGAAGAAGGACTCTCCCATCACTTACTCTAGTGGCAGCTCCTGCAGTGATTGGCAGGGATCTTTAAACCTTGGTGAAGACAAGGGCATCCTACCAATGTCATCTCACCAGAGACTCCTCTGAGTTCCTGTTTGTTCCCAGGTTGTCCTCTTTCTTTTATCCCAGCAGCCTCCGGGGCTGGCCCTTTGGGGTTTACCATCAGGCTCTCTCTTTCCCCTTGTCCATATAGAACAGAACACATGTCTCTCCACCTTCCTGATATAGAAAGCAAGCCCAGTGCCCTCTGGTTTTTGTTCATTGGTTTATATTTATCTTTAAATGGAGGACAGGGGAAAGAGGGATTAAAATAAGCCCCTTTCCATTTCTCTCCCTACTCCATTTCTGCCCTAACCTAATAGAAAAAGACAGTCACATACATAGAGTCGGGTCTTTGGGTATACAAAGAATAAAGATTCGCTCCTCTCTCAAGAAAACAAAAACCAACTTGAGACGATCCTCAGCATTCTATGAACTGAACTGCTGCAGGCTAGAAAAGAAGGAAGGAGGTGAGAGAAACAATGAATTAGCATCTGGAGAAAGGCATAATGATGTCAAAGGAAAGAAATGTGGCCGAAGGTGCTGTCAAAGTACATGGCCATCCCTGGAGCACCGCAGTGGGAGTGCCCACTGGTTACCATGTTTTCTCCTCTCCAGATTTCTGCTTCCCAGATCAGCGGTGATTAGGTGCAAATGGGAAGGAAGGGGGAAAGCAGCCCTCCAGCGTCTGAGTAGGAGGGATGGGGAGATTACCAGAAGCTACTGAGGGACAAGCAGTTCCTGTGGTCACTCAGACTGCATACTGTGGCGTTGGGGGCCCTTTGTATGTAAGGGTCAGACTGAAGTTATACAGAAAACGTTCCATATGCCTTGACATTATGGCTCCTACCAAGAACCCCTCACTCCTGTTTCACAGAGGACAGTCACTAGCCACAGTGTTATCCTATCCCATGAAGAGCAATAATCTGAATATTCTGCAGAAAGAAAAGGAAGGTAATCCTCAGAATTGACATACACAAAATTATTTTAAACAACTGGTCCTAAATCAAAAATGAAGGAAAAATATAAAGTGAAATGTGCATAAGCATGTCTTTTCCTCCTATTTCATTCTTCTTTTACTCCTCTCCCATGAAGAAAGGGGCAAGGGCCAGATAGAAGATGCCTAATGGAATTGGGCAATGGACTGATCTGGCCATGACCAAGGAACCAGAGCTGAGCTGGAGGAGGTGGTCCGTGACCCTACAAATGCACCTTGACATAGGCCATGCACTAAGGAAATGCATATGCACACTTCCCAGTAATGGATTTCCCAGGAGCTCCAGGGAAATCCCAACTAGTTTGTCACCCTTTCAACTCCTGTTGTGAACCCCTCCCCTCCCATCCTGCCTGTTCCCTAAATAGTTACAGCCCTCAAGGACCATCCTGCCCCACCAACCTAATTGCTCTAAAATTTTCTACCCTTTTTTCTCCTTCTCATTCAAAGCTTCCCTATTTCACAGGGCAGGATTAGGTATTACCCTCAATAGCTGATTACAGCATTTCACACAAAGGAGTCAAAGAGGTTTGATGGAGGATCCATTTAAATGCAAAGGGAGGCTGCTATGCATATCTGAAGTGGCCTTCAGGGATCTCCCCCTGCTCCAGTTCACAAGAGTTCCTCTCTAAGTTTACCTCCAAGACAATGGAAAAATTTCCCTATGCATTTGCCTCCTCAGGCACTCCAAGAGTTTCTGATCCCTCTGAAAAAATAAAAGAAAAATAAAAGAGGGAAGGAAGGGAATCAAGAGAGCAGGAGAAAAACCTTTGTTCTCTCAGTCCTCACAATCCAGCAGAGTGGTATGGCCACTCCCCCTTGCAGCTAAGAGAGGTTAAGTCTCACTATTAGCCACATTATACACACACACACATACATACACCTTATGGATATGCACCAAATACATGTGCAAGGTACAGAATCACACAACTGATTTCACTAAATATGCTTTTTATCAAGTGAATGCTGGCATTTATAAAATGGCATGAATATCTTAAGCTAAATTGCCTTTGAAACTATCAGTGAAGTTCATGGTCTTTGGCAGTACCATTTTTAAAAAACATAACGCCTGGAGCTTCTGGATAGCTGAACACGTGGAGTTTCCTGGAGGGTGATACACCCAGGGAGGGTATGAAAGCTCTGTGTCCCTTTCCCTCATTAAAACCTTTTTTAAGCCTTAAACAACAACAACAACAACAACGACAACAACAAATAATGCCTGAATTACCTATCTAGTCAGCTATTTACAATAAGGTTCCTTTCCATGAATGAGAATGAGACCATTGTCCCATGAAAAAAGAAAAACTTCAAAACCTCAAAGCATCTTATCCCCACTTAAGCTCAATCTCACCCTTCAGCCTATTAATTCCCAAAACTATGTTCTCTTCCAGACTCTACAAAATCAAGACTATTGATTTCTTCAGGAGACATCAAAAATTTAGAGAGCTAAGCTTCTGCCAATTGGCAAAGACAGCTTTCGATCAGCTACCTGAATTATTTTTTGGGGGGGTGGGGCGGGAGCTGAAGGCATCAATATTTCCAAAAGCCATAGTGCCAAGCCAACAGAAAGATTATAGGCATTTTGAATCAAGTTCTCAGACCATAGTCTTCAGCTTTTCTTGAAATCTGCTTATAAAAGAAGGACCAAGTGAAACTTTGATATTTACATCAAGTCACGACTAAGGGGCAGGTTTGCAAAATCAATTGTGCAGCTTTTATACTCACTGCACATTTACCACATATGTCCTTTATTACACAGTGGAAAACCATTAAATGCACAGTAGTTTTGCCAAGTGGCATTATGCATTTAACAGCTTTATTCGTTTAACAGCTCCAACTCTCATTATATTTTGCCATGTGGTACACGGGATTTTACGCATTTAACAGTTTAAGAAGGCTCTATGGTATTTTCTTTTCATGTATTTCATACTATGGTTGGACATCATGTCTTAGCAAACTGTATTTCACTGATTTCATTGATGAGAGAAAGTCAGAGTAATATGAAAAATTACTACAGTGAAATTGAAAAGGGAAACAAACATTTAAATCCTTTTTAAAGTTCTTTGATATTCTACTCTTCTCCTTTCATCAACATCTGAAAATAACCTATGTCAGGTTACAACAAAACTGTAGGTAAAAAGGTCTGAACCCCAAACCATATAATTAATCTAAACATAACATTTAGATTAACATTTAAAATTTTTTTAAGTTTTAAAAACAATTTTTACTGAAAACCTTCTTGATTAATAGAAATACAATACTCATTAACTTCCTTTCTTTATAGCACACAACAGAAAATCTGTTAGGGAGATGATCGACCATTTTACCATTTACATATGGAGGGATGAAAACATTTGTCATGCAAGGCCACAGAGGAAATCAAACTCAGAATCAAAGGACTCTCAAAATTATGCTTTAACTAACTTGCATTCTTCCATACTGCATTAATTGTTCATCCTAGAGATAAATAAGTAAGCACCCCAAACTAACTCAGGATTCTAGGATTGGGCAGAAGTTGTCCCTTTAAATGAATTGAAACAGATAGTAGATCCCATCAACTGTTGCTGCTTTCAGAAATAAAAAAACTAAGCATCTGTTGGCTCTTTTCCCTAGAGCATTACATTCCCCACAATACCGGCAGTCTGAAAAATTTTACTGGATAAACTTCTATGTTTTTCTGTTAAAAGATTTTAGCACTTACTCTGCACTCTCCCACGTGTGTTTTCTCCTGGAAAAACAACTGTATTCTGTACATAAAAGAAACACCTGATATTGAAAGGTGTCTCTGGGGCCGGGGAAAAGTGGTTATTATAACTAAGTCAGCCGTTCCCCTGGTGGGAATAGGAGAGGTGATGAGACCTGGCCTAAAACATGGTCTCAGAAAGGTGCTATAATGTACATTCTAAGTTTTGTTTGGATACCAAAAAAAAAAAAAAAAACCAATAAAACAGAAAGACAAACAAAAGGTATATAGCAGTGTTTAGAATAAGGAGAGAAATCATTCAAGGCTGATTCTTTTTTGAAAAAAATTCTCTGAAAGAAAAAAGCTGGAGTTTTGGCTTAGTCTCTGTTTTGAACTCCAGTGGGAATAAAAGCAAACTATAGAGCAAACGGCAGAACATGACAGGTTCCCTGGGGAATATTATTGTTATTATTATTGTAGGAACAGATGTATTTTTATTGGTGAGAGGAGGAGAAGGGTCTAATTCCAGCCCTCGATTTTGCTCTTTTAAAAACCACTCACCTGACTTTTATTTGCAGCCACTTTGGCAAACAGGGCTTGAGACACCTTGGCCCTTTTCATCTCCTGTTGGATCTCGTCATAAATGGCAGCTGTGATGTTGACGTTGGCGCCGTCCACCTTAATAGGGAGGTCTGTTGTCGGTGTCGAGGTTTTGGCCTACCAAGAGACCATGAAAATAATAATTTAAAAAGTGCTGCATTCAGCCCAGCCATCTGTGCAGAAATTATCAAAGGATTTCAGTCAGCTGATGCCAAACTGCATTAGCTACAGAGGGACACTTCCTGTCCATTATTCTAATCAGGTTAATTGTGATTGGAAATAATTGCAGTTCATTCCTATAGGACACGCAGAATCCTGTCAAACCTGTTCCCTCACAGTGTCCTGGATGGTTCACAGGTAGGATGGCTATCCTGGACACCAAACTATAAGCAATCATCTAACTGCAAAACGAACATGCAGAACACACACACAGTTACCTTTTTCTTTCTAAAAATGGCACACCTTGGAGGAAGAACCAATTCTTCCAGAAAAAATGAGTAAATGGGTAGAGGTCTCTAAATAATAAATTATTACTCAATTTAATGCACTCCCCTGAGTCTCTCTCATTCTTTATTAAAGCTGTATGTATGTCATTTGAGTATGTATGGTTTCCCATCATTATCATCATTATGCTACCCAGACAGTCACCTAATTTCACCTAGGAAATCAGTGGAAATGAAACAAAATTTCATTTCATAAAACTAGGCTTCAGAATGCCTTTGATGTGCCGTTTTCATTTTCTTAAACTCATATTGTGGTTTTATGTATTCTGCCGTGCTCGTTTTAATTGAATGATTTCCCATCAGCTTCAGAGACAAATGAAGGACAATATAGAAGGTGTCTGTACTTCTTGGGGTTAGGATAACCCTAAAACATTTGAATCTACTTGATCGAAAAGATGGTCAGAACATTTGCTTGGTCTGGGTCCTAAAATGCTTTGTCGGTGTCTAATGGGAGGAGGCTGAGCCTCTTTCTTAGAACTGCTGGCAGCAGGGCTCTAGGAAACAACAGCCCCATCCTTGGGTGCTGCTGGCTGAAACTGGATTTTTTCTTTTCATACCCATCCACCCTAGAATCTCAAACCCAAGAAGTTGTCCCCAAATCACAAATTTCCCCGTGTGGATTCCTGACCTGTTCTCCACTGTATCCAACAATGCACAGATCTGAAGAAAGGCATAAGACACAATTTGGACATTGTGGGATCAACGGTGTCTGAAGGCCAAACTTAAGGTCCCAAATTTCCATGAAGGCCTTGCTTCCTAAGACTGCTCAGTGACTTTTGCCATTCTCCCTCGACCTCCCTCTCTCATACTATTTTGTAATTACTACAAAGTAATAATAAGTGTGATTTATGGGGTACTTTTTATGGGTCAGGCACTCTAGAAACCATTTTAACTTTTTAAATTCTTTTAGGAATCCAATGAATTAGACATTATTGTTTTTGTTTTACAAACGAAGAAACTGAAATAAAAAAGGATCTTAACCTGCTGGAAGAACATGCAGTAGCAAGTGAAGTAACCATGATCTGAACTCAAGTCTTTTAGGCTCCAAAGCATGGACTCAGGATCACGGCACATCACTATCTCCAAGATCTCCCTTTTACTCCGGGTGCTGTTTATACAGGAATCCTCCTCTCTGCTAGCTTGGGACCTCCCCATAATGATCCAATTCTCTGTAATTCTTTTCAAGAAACTCCTTTTTCTTCTCAAAGTTTAGTTAACCCACAGTGCTTTCCCTGTCAAGTGACTGTTTTAGCATAATATTCCTGCCTTTCTCAACTCAGTTTTCTTCATTAGCCTCCGTGACTACCTCATCTTACCGGACTGGTCAAATCTTCTCCAGAACCCTGAGGGCCAAACTGAAACTGCTCAAGGAACTACAATATATAGTTGAGACTTCGGTTCTGAAATCAGAATAACTAGAGTTCAAATCCTAGCTCTACCATTCAGTCATGTTAAATAACTTTAAACTTAATACAAATTATTAAACCTATTTAAGCCTCAGTTTCTCAACTGTAAAATGCAGATAATACCACAAAATGGTGATGGCTGAATTCATGTAAAATGCTCACAATACCTGACACACAGTGAGGCCTTTAACAAATGATCATTCTTATCCTGGTATTGTTGCTTTGTTATCATTAAGCATGCCAAGAAATACTGGCCAACTGCAGAATTATGAGACGAGATTCTGGAGGTTTAATCTCAAATTTGAAATTTCTTCAGTTTGTTTTTTAGCCACTGATGCCGAAGTGCCAATGAGTCTGGAAAATAACCCCCCTGCATCTGTGTAGACTGCCTGGGTGCAATGAAATTGCTGACTTCAACTAAAAGGTAAGTAGGTAATCATGAAATGGTTAAAAAACTTTAATAACTTCCCCTTTCTCAATCTTTACCCAAGAGAAAAAGAAGACAATTCCAGAGAATTTAAAAATGCAATGTCATGACTCTATTTTAAAAAATGTGTTTAAACATTTCATACTTATTTTCAAAAATCTCAAAACTGTGAAAATAAATGATCAATTTCCCTGTTATACTTATCCTTAAAGGGCACCTTTATCTATAAATTTTCCAGATGGGATTCTATTCAAAATAACTGAAATATTGACCGTAAGGCCTTATAAGTTGGTCTGACTCTGAAAGCTGCAACATCTTTGAAAAGGTGCCTAAGATATAATCTTGTTAGAAAAATACTACAAAGGAAATAAAAACAAAACACATGGACCTGTGTTATTTTCTAACAAGTAGAAGTGACTTTCTGAGAAGACCTGCCTGGTTAAACGGCCAAGAAGCATGGCTGGGCTCTCTTATAATGGTTTAATGGGCTTCGAAAGTGGCAAAAATACTGGGGAATTTAATAGAAGTAAATATTAGTGCAAATTAACAACTTGCCCTACTTGCTTAATTTGTATGCCCCCAAATTTTTCTAAAAATAAAAAGGCTTGGTTACACTTATCCAAAGTAAGCAGTCAAGAGACCTAGTTTTGGTTTAACAGCAACTAAAACTCATAATTCACTAAAGACTAAAGTCTAAGTAACACAATTTGGCAGTGCATGATAGACAGTGATCTTCAATTAAAAATTTACTGCAGAATGCAAAAATATAAAAAGAGTTAAAATGTGTGAAAAAAATGGATGTGCTTAGAAAAGCTAAAATATTCCTATTAGGATAAAATTCTGCTTCTATGTTTAATCAGTTCCTTGGGATTTATCAGAAAACAAACTTATAAACCCAAAGCTACAGTATCTAAGCAAAACAGCCTTTGGTCTTGAAGTACCCTGTTTTCAGATTTGTACAAATGTGTGCCTGTTAAATACTGGTTTTGAGAACTACCATTCAGATGGAACTTGCAACCATCCTAGCAACATTGAATGAGATGGCTTTATCATAATGCTACCGAGTAGTAAAAGTTTCGGGGAAATAGGGAGTAGGCTCAGATCTGAATTGGAAATGACCCCTGACTGCCTGAGACCCTGACCCTTCAGTTTGGGGCTTGGAAGCACATAGCATTACTAGATGTATACATTTGCAGGAGAACCTAAGAACACAATTCTTTTAAAGTGTGTAGAGAAGAAGGATGGAAGTCACCAAATCCTGTGGGGAGATCACCCTAGAAAGGAAAATAATTAAGGCCTAGCTTTCCACTATCGTTTTCTAAGGGATCATTGAGCAATATCTCTCACTCATTCTGATCTAGCCACTGCACGTATATGCGTCTACTACATGCAAGTTTCCCCTCATTTTGTCTTTTGCAGATTGCATAAAGCAGAGTTTAGACTACTTTCTGTCCCCTGCCCCCAACCACTCTCCATCCCATCCAAACAAACATACAATTTCAGGAAGGGCAGTGTGCTTGCTATGCAAACTCAGCTTCAACGCAAAACCCCAACCCCTTCTTTGATAACTGAGGCATTCTAGAGCCTACCCCTGCACTTACTCCTGCTTACCCATCCCTCACCTGCCACGTAGGGAAGAAGGGACTTCCCTAAAGGGACAGAAACGGATATGAGACAGTAGGGGAATTACACTATTATGTGCTCAGAGGGTCACATCCTTTGACCCGCATGCTCGGTGGATTAAGAAATTCTTGAATTATGCCTCTTAGTTTGTAAGAACAAACACAGTATGAGTGAAGGGAAGATGTTTCCAAGGCAAAGATCGAAAAGTCACTGGAGAAAGTCTCTCACCTGAGGGGTTCTGGAGGAGCTGGGACTGCTGGAGGCCGAGGAGACCATGCTCACATTGGGGTTCATGCTCCGTTCCCTCTCATCCTGGTAGATGCGATCCCTCTCCACCTCCGGCAGATTGAGGAAATTCTGCATGGCCCTCAGGTTTACCAAAAGAGACTGAGAGGCTGTCCGAGGGTCTTCTTCCTTACGCAGGATCTCAGACAACAATCCCTGATTAAATGGAAAAAAAAATAGGTCAAGTCACATCTGTAGGTATGTGTGTGTGGTTTCCATCTTCTGCCCTCTCCCCCTTTTTTGCTTGGTGTAACCAGCTGGCTGTGATGTCAAGAACCTCAGGCTAATTCCTCAGGGTTCTCCTGCATGAAGATTTTGTGGGAAGGTGCTTGTCTTCTGGGGGCTGTGCCTTATTTTAGGACCGTTCTATTCTGACACATTATCATTACCGTAATAATCATCGGTGTACAGACATGCCAGCTAGCAAGGTAGGCACCCGGGAAGAATTGTGAAACTGCAATTACCACCAGGTGCCTCCTACAAGTATTTCAGGAACTGTTAGAACTCTCTCTGCTTGAAACTGGGAACACTTGGCAGTCCTGCTTAACTTTACAAATCTGCCAAGTTTGGTAAATTTAGTTTCGACATTTAAACAGCATGGGAGATTTACATCGATTTAAAAAAAAAAAAAGTTTGGCTGAATTTCTGTGTGACCGGCCACTGTTTTCAATATAGATGTTTCTTATGAAAAAAAAAAAGACACAAAGCAAATGGCTATAATTTGTGTTAACCCTCTGATTACTTCCCAATCTACACAAATGACAGTTATTCTTGCATATGTACCAGAGGGGACCCAAAACTTTTTATGAGATGCCCTCAAGGGGGAAGCTCTAATCTCACCATTAAAGCAATGAAAATGTAGTCACATCCAATGAGGGGCCGAAAACACCACGACAATAGAATGCATAGGATGTTGTGATAGGCTCGGACACTTTCTGAATGTGTGACTCATTCAAATAGAAAGATTTAAACAGGAAATTAGTGTTTTCATGTACTCTAATGACAGAAAATTCACAAAGAAAAGGAAAATGTTGCCAAGTCTAGAGAAAAGTAGTATGGACTCATGAAAAGGCTGGAGCTCTAAGATGGGACATTGTAGCACTGGGGGCAGATGCAGATCTGT
Organism: Propithecus coquereli; assembly: GCF_000956105.1. Taxonomy (NCBI): domain Eukaryota; kingdom Metazoa; phylum Chordata; class Mammalia; order Primates; family Indriidae; genus Propithecus; species Propithecus coquereli. Next base: position 5,989,896 of record NW_012135303.1, on the reverse strand, counting down.
TTCCATTCTGCACACTTGTTGGATTATCACACAGAGGCATCACTTTGTATTTCCAGCTAATATCCTTCTCAGGGCAGTATAAGATCAGGGTTTAGGATTATCCGTCAGGAAGTGCTGAGATGTTAATCCTGTATCTTAGAACAGATGGAGCGACCCAAAATCATGAAAAGTCACTTCTATGAACTGTAGTAAAGTGGTACAGATGCCAAAGACATTTCCACTGAGATGAAAATTAATGCAAAGAAAACACTATCAGATTTCTAATATATGGCTTAAAAATGAAAAG
>NW_012135303.1:5983249-5987150 GCF_000956105.1 Propithecus coquereli | reverse complement strand
GATGAGCTTTTGATTTCTGTACTACTTCGACAATTTACATAGTTTGTCCCAAATTGTTAGTGTGCATGATACATGTTGATACTCAAAAGTTCGGGAAACATTACCATCGTTGGCTCTATAAAATTTACTTTCAAGTTTTTGCACTAGCCCTGATGCCTTGTCTGGGATGGGTGAAAAACTACCTTTGAGGGCCTTTAACTCTGTAAGAGAGCAATAAAAGAACACATATCATGGGTCAGGTTTTAGGAACACTGAGCTTAAGCTCCTCAGAGACCTCCGGGCTACTCCAGGGCTGACAGCAATAGTTAAGGTCATTAGCGACTAGATTTTAACAGCTATCCATTTTCTTCATGGCTCTCAGACTGTTCGTAATTCTCTAGGATTAGGCTATATCTCTCACAGATTACCTAGGGAGCCCTAAATATTATATCTCCCATTGACTATCTAGGGAACCCCCAAATTCAACATACCTAGTTTCAAAACAACAGATCGGTCTCTTTTCTTATTTATAACTTGATACAAAGCTCAGAGAGGGATGAAAACTTAATAAGAGACAGATCTTGCTCCCAAGGAGCTTACTACACCATGGCAGGAAGATTTTACAGTAGCACAATGTAAAAGCTGCCAAGTGTCATAGTAAATGTGAGACAGAACTAGTGTTGCCTCGGTTCAAAGGAGGGAGAAAGTACTGTCAAATGTCAGAATTCAGGGAAAACTTTTTGGAAGAGGTGAAACTTAATTTAGCTGGGACTTTAAGTATAGATACTACCTGGATATAGAGATAATGGTAACCAGGCAAAGGAGGAGGAGAGGGATTGGGCAGTTATTATAGTATTAGAACATTTGAAGAAAAAGAAAGAGTATGCCTACTTCAGAATACCAAGAGAAGTTTGCTTCCTTAAAATTAAAAAAAAAAAAAGTACAAAACCTGATAAAGTGGTAAAAGACGTTTTGAAGTGAAAATAATGCAGTCCACATTAATAAGATTCTGAACTACTGGAGTATACACAAGCTAACCAGCAAACATTACCCCCAAAATGAAGTGATATTAGATAATCTGTTCAGTGTTTTTGTCACCTGCAACAAATTAGGCTTTCAATATGCAAAACATCTTCCTTCCAGAAAAACAAATGATCACGATTCCATTTAATTGTAATTTAATGAGGCATAATTTATTTTTTAAAGTGATATACACCAGGTGTGTACTGAGGAAACTGGCCCAGCCAAACCCCTGTGCTTCCCTTTGGAAAAAGCATGCAACTAGCTAGAGATTGTTTTCATTTCTGTAAATTATGTTTTTGTTTGCAGCAGTTGAAGTGGGAAGTAGAAAGTGTACTTGCAGCATTCACCTATTTACTCTAACATATACCTTTGAAGTAATGCAATCCAAAAACCACTCATTTATCACACAAAGCAAATAGTATGAAAGTGTCGGGGTCTAATTTGAACAAAGGTAGATATTCAAAATGTCATATAAACTCCCAACAGCTTATATGTACTTCTGATTGCTATGCTTAAAGTAAAATTGTACACTGAGCACTTCTTTAGAAACATTTGGACGGGATATTTTAAAGAAAATAAACCCCATCCCCTGATAACATATTTTCATTATTAATTCTGAGATGTGTGAACAAATTATGTAAGGTCTTTTATGACAGTCATCTTCAGAAATCAAGTTACATCTCTTTAAAGACATATGATTCAGAACATTTACTACACAGTAGTGAGTCTGAAAATATATTTTAGCTCATAATTATACATTGCTTTAAACACATGGTGTCATAACCAACCAGCAAGGTTAAAAATATCCCACATATTCCCATTTTACAGATTAAGTAAAGTTATAGGAGTCAGTGGTGGAAGGGGTCTTGGCACTCATGCAGACCAACCCTCCACCCTGCTCCTGAATATAACCTGCAGGTCACATACTTCCCTTGATTATGTCTAATGTCCCTCCCAAGGTACTCCTCATTCTTCATGTTTCACTACCCCTTTCTCATGCTTATTTGTTAGCCTTAATTTTCACACAACCCTGGAAGGTCTGTGTCCGGCTGACAGGAGAGCAAAAAACTGGCCTCCACTTAAGAAAGCCAGGTCATTCCAAATTCCTAGCTTATCACACAGAGCAAACGCTTACATTTCAGTGGTGAATTCAAAGTTAGTGGAAGCGGTGAAATCAGTGGCCTTGTTGAAGAAAGTGTCGGCATCCTAACAGGAAAGCTCACCTAACAAAACCGTTTCTATCCTAATCTCCAATCTCCTTTCCTTCTAGGTGCTCCAGAGAGGCATTTTCCCCTCTGCTCACGAATATGAACGGGTTTCCCTGGGTCCCTTATTCACAATCTACAACCTCACTATGAATCTGAATCTGACTGCTGAAATTCATTTGTATAATGCCAAAGATACTCGTCCCATCCCCCGCCCCCCTGAGCATTGCTTAGCCATGAAGCCAGAGTACTTAGTCTGATTTGAATAAAAGGTATACAGGGCACAACAATGACAATTTGATTTTTATTATTAAAAATGATGTGTTAAGTCCTCAAAGAAAATGTCGTTATTGCATTAGTTTAATAAAACCTCTCTTTTATTACAATATTTCTTTATTAGGAAAGACAGCCTATGCATGTGGCATTTTTTTGTAGGATGGGGTGGATAGAATTGAGCATCTAGAGGGAATTAATGTTCTCTGCAAATATAAATGCATATACAAAAGTAACGTTTGCACACATACGCTGTTACTATAGAGATATATTCTGCAAAGCACTAAAAGACTAGATATATATGTGTATATGTATAGACACTACAGTTGGATATGCTTTCTCCCTCCTTTGCACTATGTTCTATCTCCCATTTATGACACTTACCATCCTTTACATTGCGTACTATAAAACCTTCCTCCCATGATAAACTCCTTGGGAGCAGGATCTGTATATTTTGTATTTAGTGATTAGTTGGTAACATAGGAATACAGGGCTCTAAGAAGGCAACAAATGTTTTTTTTAAGTTTCTGGGAGTGGGAGTCCTATCTTTGCTGAACAGCTCTAGCAGCAGGCCCTGGCAGGCTACACATTGAAAGCCTGACTCACATTATACTCAAGATCTTTTCATTCAGCCTATTGAAAAGAAGGTAATTGAAACTGAAATTTGGGGTCATGCAAACTCTACTTTAGAACAAATATTCCATGTACCCCAAATCTGCAATTTATTAAATGAAACACTTGTCTCACAGACAGCTTTCTTTCTCGTGCATACAATAAAACTTCACTTGTACCACCTGACACATCGGAATACAGTAAGCAGGCAACACAGAGTGAGTGGGTACAACAGAACATTCTTGAAGCCCAAACAGTTTGTGCTCTCGTAATTGCAATACCCTTGACCAAGCCCCACTTGAATGCGCACAGTGGAGGAACTTAGCCAAAACCAGATTCCTGGTAACTTTACTATTTTTGCCTATCTGATCCATGCAGTGATTATCCCTTCTTCCTTGCTATCTATAGGAAGTCTTAGGTACTGGAATAGGAGCCTATGAACAATCTATGGCAAATTTTTCTGAACGCATTAGCACTAAAAAGTGAAAGCAAACAGAACTGAACAGGTTCCCTTTGGAAACATTTTTACCGGTGATTTTCTCAGCTCTGGGCACATACATGGTTTCTACTCACACCTCAAGTACCTGGCACCATGACTGTTTCATTCACAAAGTTCTGGGCCTTAGTATTTCTATTTTTCATGAGTGTTCTGTGAAACAACTGTTGGCAACCTGCCCAAAAAATTTACTAGCTTTGGCTACTTTGTCAAAAGATTGGCGAAAATAGTACTTTCCAAAAACAAAACAAAACAAACCCAAAAAATACATTTATCGAATATTTATATTTCAAATGTATCAGATGCCTACAGA
>NW_012135303.1:5903577-5981979 GCF_000956105.1 Propithecus coquereli | reverse complement strand
TATGGTATGAGTACTGTTTCATGAAGGTTTTTTTTTTCACTCATGAGGGCTTTGCTTTAGAAATATACAGATAAAGAGAAGTAAAAATGAGATAGAGCTAGAGACAGACAATCATACTTGTGTACACATATGCACACATGCACGTGTGAGTGTATACCAGCTCATTATGTAAAAATACTCATTTCTTATGAGAACTGCAGTCAGAGAAGTTTGAAAGTAAATTCTGTAGTCCATATTGGCAATTGGCACAAAACTTGTAGGAAGAATTAAAACAACCAAGTAATCTCAAATTGATTTCAAATAGATAGTTATATTTTTTTCACTGCATTTCTGGCCTTTAATCTTAATTCACTTTATTTGAACAAACATGCAATTAACCTGCCAAATGGTCATCATTTCAATCAATGGCCATGAAAGGAAAACTCCTTGTGCATTTTTTTGTTTTAAATAAACAATGGTGAAAAATATATAAATAACAGAATCTAAAGCTACATTTCCTTGCATTTCTTTTATAAAAATTATATTTTAAATATAAAACATCTCCCATGATTTGGGGAGACTAGTTAAATAATACAACAGTACACTTTCAATGAAAAGTACAGTTTTCAACTGAGATATATTCACTAAAGGTAAAAAGTCTTTATAGAGGATAGAAACCTGTATCTGTGTGAAATTGAGTCAGTCATTTCTTGTTAGACGCTGGTGAAAAAACTCTTATAAAACTCTCACCAAACATAAGTCTTCTTTTTTTAGTAAAAACAGAGAAACCTGAATTTTCTGTAAGTCTAAATAACTAATTTTTAAGGACTTTGCACATTGGTCAGGGATAAAAGGAATAAAGGACACAATATGTCATTGTATTTGCTTCCTCCAATTCTTTGGTATGAGTTTTATGAAGGTGGGAGAAAAAGAATATTCCTGTCATGTTTTACACACAAGTTTCTATTTCAGGCAGATTTAGGAATGGGGGAAGAGTTGCATAGGTTTGACAGTAGCTGAATCAACCTACTCTTTACCCAGAGCATAAAGCCAACATCTCCCCTGAGTTTAGATTAGCCCTCTGACCTAACCAACCCATTTTTGGGGGCTGATATTGCCTAAAAAGGTGCTAATTAACACTAGATAGTCTTTACATGTGCAGGAGGAACTAAAGTGAGACTGCTGCTTGGCCACCCTCAAGCAATCTAATAACTTTGAGACACTGCTATCCTGGGCAATATTAATATTATTATAATCTTTAAATCTATGAATTCAAGCCAGTGATTCTGAAATGAAAGACTGTTTATTTTATGAGGCAAGCAGGGCCATCTCTTCCTACTTTATTAATTTAATGTTCTGAAATCAAAAGAGGGTATATTATTTACTCCAAAACTCAATAACGGCTTCATGCCTGATCTGCGGCATTTCATATTTACAGCCCATCTTTCAGTGGGTGGACTTCCTTTTTCTCACAGGTTTCCTTGTCGTTTTTTAACCAGCTCACTGGACCATGGAGTGAAGACCCTGGATTTACATTGTGCTCTATTACTCTACGACTTGCTAAGCACCTGTACCTCTACTGGATACTGAAAAATAATGATGACTGAGACCAGATGTTGGCTGACAAAGGATTTTAAATATCTTTAAGGTCAAATTTTCTAGAAATATAAACTGTGTATATAATTAAATTGTGTCTATTTTTGGTTAATAATATATAAATCAAACTAAGGAGTTCAAAGATAAGTTTCTTCTCTTAAAAAACTGACTGGTAACACATCGAAGCTCAGACTACCAAATCTTTTTGGTTGCCAAGATTTTCATTTTGTTGCTACAGATTTCTCTCTAAGTGTGCCACTTCAATATATAATCTTTAGCAAGTCCTTAGACATATTTAACCTTAATGATTTGGGGCATGCATATACTATAAACACCATATCAATAAAGCATAAAAACAAAGCCCATGTCATTTTACACATAAACATTTACTTTTCTAGCAGTTGACCTTACTGCCAACTTTCCTGATACACCAGTCAATCTAATTTTCCAATCCATTGAAAACATTCTCCAGTTGCTGAGTGACTTCATAAATTGTATTTATGACTCTGGTCTTAAGTTTCTTCAAATGATGTGGCTTATATGAATAAACTGTAGATTTTTTTTTTTTGCAAAGTCTCATAAAAACTAAAAAATAGTCAAATGAGGACAGGTCAACTAAATGAGTTCCTAAAGGATTTTTAAAATCCTGTTCTCAATCAGGTAAAACCAGGATGTAGAGATTTCTCAAGGAAGGCCTTTGATAAAAGGTTGCTGCAAACTGTCTAACTCTGATTTTTTCAGTGAACTAAAGAAGGAGCGAGATACCAAATTAAAGACCTACTATTACAAAAGAACAGCACATTTTGCAAAACACATCTGTGCTTCTACTGAAAACAAGCTTCTAAGAATTGGCTCAGCAGAACTACCTGAGACACAAAATAAACCTGAAATTTTCTGAGTTATGGCAAGATCTGCTAGAGAAAAAAAAAGAAAAATAACTGTACTACATAAACAACGATTGTAGCAAACATTTCATTTTCAAATGATAAAAATTTCTTATTGCTGATTTCTTGAGTAAGGATGTTTCCTGAACTCTGCAACCAAGGTAAGAAGACAGTGCAACAGAGATGATGTGAGGATCACACCTAATTTCCCTTTTCTGGCATTCTAATGCTCCCATTCACATGTGGCAGGGCATCCGTTCCACTGGATTTAGCCTAGTTTGGATCAAAGCTTCCTCTACTTCATTTAACAGATTTGCTCAGATGGAAGGTCTCAGAGGAGAAACAATGTTAGTAAATGGGGGATTTCTGAACATATGAATATGTAGGTCATTGGATTTTTAAATAAATTAGAGAATAGTTTATCTATTAAGGAAGATTCGCTGTACATATTTTATGAAACCATGCTTATTATAGGTCAGTGGACATTCCACATCCATCCCTTGATAATATTAGGTCTTCTAAAATACTGTCACAAACCCTTCCACACTGGCATAAGCCTCTGATTAATTTTCTTTAGGTCCATAAAGTAACAAGGAGCTAAAGAATGCTTTCGGTTAGGATTCATAATCAAACTGTCAAAAGGCTAAGATGTAAACAAAGTAAATAGTCAAGCAACTTATTTCCACACCCATAGGCCTAGTACATGTAAGTATGTAACTGTTAAAATAAATTCAAGATATAAAGCAAGGAAAAACAAATATGAAAAAAAATGAAACCTGACAGCACTGGTCCTATTGCATCCTGCAATTATTATTCTCACAGATACCATCAGTATCATTAATGGGGGACAGGAGATGGGGTAGGGCCAAGGAGCAAAGCTGGTCTAAAACTCATACAGTCACATAATTCACCATACACATTCAGTAAGGGTGGTTTTCATTTAACTCAAGTTTGGCAAATCTCATAAGGCCTCAAATCCAATGTCTGTCTCATTCTCATTCATATTCTCTCTTTCTCTCTCTTTCCACATTCAATATCCATAACTCAGTCTGGACAATATTAATATATTGAGTTGTAGAGCTACAAGGGGCTCCAGTTTAAAATAACAATAGTGATAATATTTTCAAAAGAAAGAAGTAGAGTAAAAAATTCTATATTAGGCCTACAATAATATATGGCTTTAGATTTCTGAAGGGAGTGGTCATAAAACTGTAAATATGTTTCATTCAAACTACTATCTCATGGCACGACCACATACCAATAGGCAAGCAATGGCACGGATCTATAATGGGGCACAAAAATGCAGATTCTGAGGTAAAGTTTCCCATGCACATGATTTATTAAGGAAGTGATTCCAAGGGAAACTGGTGAGGGAGTAAGAGAAGCAGGACAGGAAAGGGAAGAAACCCAAGCAAAGTCCCAGCCTCAGCATGGTCCTGCAGAGAGCTCTGGAGCAGAAGTTATACTTCAGAGTTGTCCTACTCCAGGAGGCAAAGAGCTGGGCTGTCACCCTCAGACAGTGGGTGAGCACTCCAGCTCCCTCCCACGGTAAGCAAAGAAAAGCCAACAGCCTAAGAAAGTCCTTTAAATGAAGAGTCCAACAGCAGACATAAGCCTTTGGAAGTAAAACCAGGGGAGGTGGGATGGAGCACCAAAAATAGAGCAGGGATGCTAGCTGCCTCAGTCCCCTCTGGTGTATGTCCACACTATTTCACTTTGTGATCACAGGTACAAGTGCTTAGAAATGTATCACAGATTGCCGGAATGTTAACAGCTGGGTCAGAAAACACCTTATCACTTTTCACCTTACTGTTCTCATTAAGTTCCATTTGCCATAAAAGTCTTCGGAGACATGAAAAGCAGGGCTAACCTTTTCTTTCAATAGCTTGGTACAAAAAAAAAGTGATGATATGCAGAATATATTTTATATAAGGTCATAATACCCATCCTAATGGCACAGACAGGATGCAGCCCTCTGCTACACCCTGCATCTAGAAATACATTAGTCTCAAGCCCATGCTGGAGATTCCATAGCCTGGCATTGAATGATATCAAATGTGCTGTATTCCTTGCCCAGAACATGTGACTTAATTTTATCTTAGTTTAGACAGTCTATTTTTGTTAACAAATCGAAAGAAAAATGTAAGGAAAAAAATAACAAATAATAATAAAAAATAAAATCAGATTGGCAAAAGGTTGTCTATCTCTGACTCCAGCAAAAGGCACGACCTTGTCATGAAGCATGAGTAAGACATCATTTTACCAAACAAATGCATTTTATGTCTTTAAAAGATATATTTATTAAAATAAAAACACATTTAAAAAAATTTCTATTCCCTTAATTATGTTATTTTACATCATCAAATGACATCGTGGCAATGGATCATCTATAACAAGGTAATTAATAGTTTCTCTTTGGAGAACTGACATTTCAAATGCTATTTACTATGAATTTGAGTTTTTCATATGGAAGTCTTAGACATGAAAAACTAGGCAGATATGTTTTTATACCTCTAGCTTTATTTATGAATGTTTGTATATCATTTTATTATATATACACACACACAAGCTAGATTTGTTCTTGGTACAATCATCAAGCACAAATGTAGGAACACAAACTATAGGGTAACAAAATATATGAAATTATTTTTTATTGAATTTGATAATATATGAATATAGAGTCCATGAACTATTTCTAGAAAATATTAATAGATTAAGGATATGCTATCATGTTTATTTTTATTTGTTTATTATAGCTAGAAAGTTATTATATCATCAATAAATATCTGACTCCACTCAAAAAAATCTCAACATTTTGAAAATCTAAGGCTGGTTTCATGGGGCATAATATACCCTATTTTCCATTGAACAATGCTGCTGATAAAACCTGCTGCCCAGGCTTGCTGTTAGTGACTACAGTACATACAGCAAAACAATCTGCCTGCTGACCTCCTGCTTAAGTTCAAACTATGTCATTCTGTCAATACCATCTACCTTGATTAGGTTGGGCTTTATATACAACAGGTTACGATCCCAGAGGGATGAAAAGCTTTCCCAAATTAAAAGCAGAATTTTAAAAGGAAATACTCATACATTCCTATGCAGTTTCCATTTGATATCCTCAAGGCTGGCCCATGAACTCAAGCTCATGTTGATTGAAAGTGAATGTTTCTCTCTGGGTGTAGCCATCTTACAAATTTAATGGCAGGAGGAAAATAATAAAATGTGTTCCATGCTTCAATTAGACCTTTTATAACTTGGCACTTGAAAGATGGCAATGCCAAAGAAAAATCATTAATCTATAAAAATAGACAGAAAAAGGATTGTATGGGAAAAGACAGACCTCCAGGACTCTAGGGTCTTGGCAGAGCATACCCTCTCACCAATATGGTCTGTCTCTTCTCTTGCCTTATTGTGAGTCTTCTCTCGTGCTTCATGCTATTTGGATAAAATGTATACTGTATTTGCTTCTAAAATCCAAAGTAATACAACCATGCTTTCAATTTTACCCTTAGCCAGAGGAGCTGTATACATAACCGGGCAATAAAATGTTGGCTAGCCATGAAATGCCTATTCATGCACATGAATGATAGATGAAAGAACACACACACACACACACACACACAACTATAACATAAAATCAAAGGATGCATCATTGCAATTTGTATTTTGCAGTAGCATACAACAGACTTGCTCAAAAGGACCACATTCTTTCATAACCCCAGTCCTGATAACTATGAACACACAAATGCTACCTGAGTACTCCAAGTCACAAGACAAAAGTGGTAGATTGATGTCTAGAACATGTTCAGGTCTCTCTGAACCTCCGAATTCATCTTCAAGTGATGTAAATGGACTCGTCAATATTAGAACATAGAAATTAGCTAAGAGTCAAGGGAGCAAGAGATTCCACCTCTCTTGGTCTCCTGCCACACCTAATATGTCAGCAACAAATCTCAAACAATCCCACTGTGTTTCTTCCCTGCTCCCACTCCTGCAGTTCCAGTGCTGCTGAAGACTGTTACCACAATGGTTGGTACCATCACTAGTTCATGCTGTGAGGCCCCAAACTACCTCCCAAATCCTGAGATCTCAAATTGACTCCCTATCACATTCAAGCTGTCCACCCACTTCTGGCTTTCCTTTCAACATCAAATTTTGGAAAAAGGAATCTGCCTTTGTATCCTCAACAGTTAATAGCTCCTTAACTCCAAAATTCCAGTTCCTGTACCCACCACTCTAATGAAATTATACTCTGAAATTTTCCAAAGACTTCTCCCAACCAACCGCCAAGATTCATGGCACAGTTTCAAGACCCTCCCTCGCAGACTTCTCAGCTTTCCACACATGGACAAGTCTCCTGGAAACTCTCCACTCATGTCCTCAATTCGCTCACTACTCTTTCCCTATTCTTTCATCTCCATCTGCCACACCTGCATCTCTCCTGGCATTTCTTCTGTCTCTGTTCCTGATGCTGCTGCCGTGGTAGTGGTGGTGGAGACAGTGGTGGTTTCTCTCCTTCCATCTATGACTCTTTAGATCCCAGGCTCTGTTAAAAAAAATTCCTAATCTCTTGCTCTAGCCCTGACAATTCTTCTTAGTACCAAACTCACACTTTCAATGACTGCTGCATATCTTCACTTATGAAGTCTTTCAGCACTTCAATGTCAAAATAACCCAATCTAAAATAATCACTTTAACATTATTTCAACAACTCTTTCAACATCTTCCTTGATTCTCTTAATAATTACACCTTTATTCTCAGTCACCAGGCTCAAACCTTGGTGTTATCTTTACTTCTTCCCTCTTTATCCACTCACACACTTTCTGTCAATTTTATTTCCACAATGTTTCTTGACTCTGTATTCTCCACTCCATTGCCACAAGCCTAGTTCAATCCTCCACCCACTTCATCTGGATACTTAGGGCAGCCTCCTAAATGATATTCCTATCCTCTTGCTACCATGAGAGTGAAAAAAACCTTCCTAAGATCTAATTTGGACTATTGGATCATAGCATATTCCTACAGAAAGACCTTCAATGCTTTCCAGTGCCTATTAAAGTTCAAAGTTCTTAGCATGGCCCTTAAGATGTTTTTTGGTCTGTGTCCCCCCTTTAAGTTTTATTGTCTAGCTTTATTATCAACTATTCCCTCATTTTTTGACTCAACATTTTTCTCATGAATTTTCTTAGCTTAGAATAAACTTTTTCTTCATCTTTACCTATTAAATTTTATTTATCCTTCAAGGCCTAACTCCCCAGCAACCTAATACTCTAGCTAGCTGTTTACATATATGTTTGCCCATAATCTTTTTCCTCTTTGCATCTACAGAGAGCTTAGCTTCCTGCCTTGCATTAGAAGGGTGGCTAAATTTACACCTATTGTCTTCTTGAAGACTTACCATATTTATTCCACTGGAAGTAATCCTTGCCCACCTCATCATGAACCTCCACTATAATCATTGCTTACACTCTCCTACATTATTCACCATACTTCACATTTTACTATTGTAATCTGGTTTCACTACTAGATCATTATTAGCTTTCCAAGGGTAGGCACCTTTACTTTTCTGTTACTCTTATAAGGGCTAGATTGATGGTTCTCAAAATGTGGCCCCCTGACTAGTAACAACAGCATTGCCTGAGATCTGGTTAGAAATGTAAATTTCTGAGTCCCAACTCAGACTTACTATATCAGAAACCTTGGGATGAGGCCCAGCGATTTGTTTTAACAGCCCTCCAGCTGATGTCGATGCACACTCAAGTTTAAGAACCACTGATGGAAAAGAATGCCTTACATATAAGCAGCCCTCAATAAAATAAGACATGCATGAATTAACTGTTTACCTTTTTATCATCTAATATATTGGCACATAATTCTCTCAAAACATTAAAAATATAAGTAAACTATCCCTTATCGATATCTTAAATCCAACTGTACATTTTGAAGGGTTTATAAAAATTATAAAATTATGACATATGATACTCCTTTTATAAAGTTCAAAAACAAGGTAAACAGTAAACAGTTTGGGCATGCATAAATAGTTTTACAACTAGTTTTAAAAAAAACAACGGGGAGTGATAATTATAAAATTAAAGATCAGGATTACATCCAGGGAAAAGTAGATGGAGAGGCTAAGAGAGGAGTACATACATAGACTCGAGTCATTGGTAACATCTGGAATTCTGAGTTGGGTGGTGGGTTCACACATGTTCATTACATTATTGAAATGAAGGATCAAAAATTACCTATCGGGTATACTGTACACTATTCGGGTGACAGGTATACTAAAAGCCCTAACTTCACCACTATGCAATCCATCCATGTAACAAAAAACCACCTGTATCCCTGAAATCTATTGAAATTTTTTAAATTAATTAATTAATTAGGGTTGTGCATGGATCAGTGCTGATAATGTTTCATGAACTAAGGATTATTAACTAATTCTTATATGCTCTGAGATCCATAAAACTTTTTAAAAGAGATAAAAAATAATTAAAAAGACATATAACAATGCTTTCCCTAGCATTAATTCTTAACCACCAATTATAGTGTTCAATGCTAATTGTACCTGCGTGCGGTTAAATGCCACTCTTGCAAAGACAGCTTGGGACACACTGGCCCTCTTCAGCTCATCTCTGACTTGCTGGTAAATATCCGGAGAGACTTCCACGGAAGAGTTGGTTGGCTCTGGCTTAACTGCTCTGGGAATGGGTGGATGGTTCAGGAACTGCTGGTTGATGGCTTGGGGATGCTGGTGAGCCAGGAGCCGGCTAACGGCAATCTGTTGGTTTATCAGATGGGCCATGGCTATTTGTTGCCTTACAAGTTGTGGGCTGAGCTGGGGAGAAAGAAGACCAGGGCTCATGATGGGCTGTAACGCGGGCACTTGGTTTCGGATTGGAGTGCTGTGGTGGATTTGGCTGTGAGGAGACTGTTCGTTGGTTTTCCCCAGGGATGCCAGCTGGTTCATATTTGGTAAATGCATTGGACGCTGGCCCAGAACACAATAGTCTGAAAGGTTTTCTCGTTCCACTCTTTCCACTGTTAAGACATAAAAATGATAACTCATCATTATTTTCACTGGTATACTTTATTGCTAATATATGTAGTACTGCATTACCATATTTTTGTATATTAATGACATAAACCATTTTTCACACAAAGCTAGAAGCTCCAGAGGGAAGTGAACATTTTCTATAAAATGTTACCATAATAGATTTTTTCATGAAAGATATAAAAGTAAAAATATTTGTCACTTCAGTGTGTTTAAATTCTTAAAAGTAAGTATTTTACTGAAGAGCCAGGACAGAAACTACAAACCATTACAAGTTCTAAATCCTCTCATATTCCCAAGCTCTATCATCTCCCCTATCACCCTTTGTTATAAAAGCACTGGCTGTTCTTATCTTTTGTAGTTTGTCGTTGATGGTGTAGTTCATGGTGATCAGAAAATGACAAGGACAACATCTCCTGCCAAATTAAGTGCTACCTTCTAATAAAAATCTCACATAAATACTATCATACAATTATGGAGATATTCATAGAAAATGTCTACCACATAATGTATATACATTTATCTACTCATTTGATATCATTTTTATAGAAATGTTTCTTTAAGAAATGTATATTTTAATGATTCTGATATATACTCAGATAAGAAAAAAAATTCACAAAATTAAAAACAACACCTTGAGTTGCCATTACATAAGGGTCTCCCTGCTCCAGGTTATCTGCTTTATTACATTTTATTGCACTTTACCAAAGATTTTAAAAATAACCTTGAAAGGGAGAAGAAAATGAAAGTGAGTATTATGTATGTCCAAAGGTAAGGCAAATTTTTTTCTTTCCCCAAAATCATTTCTCAGGAAAGAGGGAGTCACCTCATAGTCAAATACTTACGTAAGTCTCTATATTACTTTGTGATATAAGACAAAGTTTTGTTTGAAGAAAATACATTAGGCTGAAACAACCTCATCATTGTTAGTGGGAAATGCTTATAGCTGTAATCTGACAAATTCTCTTTTTGAAAGCAAAAATTCCATACACACTTACTAATTATTTCTTATAATTGCAAATTCTAGATATGATTATGCAAAAAGCTATTAAAAGTAACTTTTAAAAGCACTATTTTTGTTGGTTACATGCTAGAGATCAAAAATATTCACCTACAGGACAAATTTTTTTAAAATTACTGTCCCCCTATTATGCAAATGATGCTTGTAGTTTGGCATGCAATTTACAGTGACCAAATTATATTTTTATCAAAAAAATATCAAATCTGAAAAAATTTAGGGAGAAATGATGTATGCTGGAAAGTCGGGTAAGATGTCTCAAAACAGGGGATTTAGTGATGACAAAGATACTGGTGCCAAATCAGATGTGAAGAATTTGAATAAAATCAATCAATGAACTATAAGGGCAGGAAAAAGTAGTATTTCTATATTTTACATAATATGTGATTTTAAAATATATATGTGGAACTAAATGAATACATTAAAAATGTAGTTATATATTTGACCATTCTCTCTACATGTATAAAAGTTTTACATATGTAAAAGGTCTCATTGGGGAAATAGGTGAATATCTATATCTTGGGATCACCTTATATTCAGACACATACGGCACTTTTTCCTGCTGTTTTAAAAACTGAATTCTTTCTTAACTTTCCTATGAATTCCCAAATAAGTAAAAAGTTTACCTCAAACTTTTTTTAGAGTTCAATTTCTAATTTAATCCTTACAATGTAATTCATTTAGTTTATATGTCACTTTTCCTTCATAAGGTTCAAGGTAAACAAATTATTTTACTCTTATCCTCTAAAGGCAAACATTTTTCAATCATCATATTAATTACACTTTAAAGTACATAGACTTAAAACCAAAGAAAATGGTTAAGAGCCTTCAGAGAAGGTAATCTAACATTTTCCACAGAACAGGAATTACTATTATAATTTCCTTGTTGAAAAAAAGAGGTAAAGAGACCATGAACTGCTTCCAAAGTAAAATCATGTTTTAAAGGCAGAAATACTTGGCCTCAGTTAGTAATTTGATTCACTTTAGCTTGTTTATTTGCTTTTTAATTCAGCCAAGGCAAAGATTAATTCAAATATGAAATTATTTGATATTTTCAGGTACTTAATAAGCAAATGTTATACACATTTATTTTTCACCTTAAAAAACAGAACCATCCTCTTATAGAATGCATTCTTTTGACCAAAAGCTAAATTTTCCAAAGTTTCAGTATTTTTATTTTTTAACTATTTAATTATGTTTGGATGAGTTTACTTTCCTGAGATATATCTAAATCGTATCATTAATTTTAAGAAGCCCACTCCATTCATAGATCTAGTAATAATTATACACACAATTAGCATAAACGTGAACTCAGTGAAACCTATATGAATTGGCACAATAAAAATCTAAATAATGTCAGTCCATATTCTTTAAGGTTATATACAATAATTCCTCCTATCCTTATGAGTTCCCAGATCCTTATAAATTCATAGTTAAGGACAGTGACTGTGGAAGAATCCTTAGAAACATGCAGTAAAATCATGAAGTACTAACTACTTAGTATAAACCCTTAATGAGGAATTAATTGCAAGTGCAAATGCCTACCTGTCCAAGTAGATAACAGCAGAAAAGCCAGCTGCAGAGGTGGAGTGAAAGTCGGTCTAGTTCGAAAGGAGCAGCCACTACCTCACCTCAGCCAGTGTGTGTCTTTCTTGTATTGTCATTACATGTTGGCAACTAATTCCATTTTCAAAATACAATAAAAGCCAAACAAAACATTTCTGAAAACCAGATCCTACCCATGGGCTGACAGTTTCTAAATTTTGCTTCTGAGACTAAAGACATCTCTTGTTTTTTAGTCCCCAGTGGCTCTACCAATAAAAGCCAAGTTCTTTACTCCCAAGAATGAAGGAAGAAAAAAAATCATCATCCCAACTTTAAAAACGCCTAAGGGTCAAATGCTAATCAACAGGCTGCACTTCCACTCACCAAGGCAATGTAAGATTTCAGAAATGATTTGCACAGACTTTGCATAATTTTAAAACATTTTCATTTATTTCTAGCTGCCACTCTCATAAAAATAATATGGGAATAATATCTTTAGACTCTTAAGTCACAGCAAGTGAAGTACAAATGCTTTAAAAAAAAAAAAAGCATCATAATGTGCCAGACTCCATTTGAAAACTGAGCCTGAAATTCTTTTTCTTTTTCTTCATTGTTTCTTTTCTTTCTTTCTCTTTCTTTCCTTTCTTTCATCCCTCCCTCCTTTCCTTTCTTTTTTCCTCTCTTTCCCTCTTTTCTTTCCTTCCCCCATCCCTCTCTCTTTCCCTTTTTCTTTTTTTCTTTTAAAATAATTTGGAAGTAATCACAATGTCTGAAATGTAGACCTAACAGCAGCGCCTGATTTTGTGTTTTTGCTTTTTCACTCTGTGATGGAAAACATCACGTTAAAGTCTGTCTTAAATTAAACCAAGACCAAAGACCACACCTTGATTCTGAGAGCCATCTTATCCCTGCTATATTCAGCAGTAGATCAGTAATCCTGGTAAAAGTGAAGGATAAAAGGTAGTGCCACCTCTGATGGTAAAAGCAGTGTTCACATTCACAACAGAAAATATTCTAGATAAAGTCAACATGCTGACTTATTAAAGAGATATTAAAAACACAACTATTTCCAGGGCTTTAAATCAGATCTGCAATTTAATTTACAGTGAATTTGATACTAGTACGGCTGAGGTCCTGAAGGTGTATGTTGGAATGGGAAGTGCCTGGGAAAGAATGATGTCCCCAGCTTCAAATGTAAGTCCCCAAACAAGACATGGCTTGAGGAACTGTCGAGGCAAGGGGAATGGAAACACTTCTGTATCTAGTAGCTGTGAGGCTTTTGGTAGCTAATCCAACATTTGGGGAAAGGTCCAAGTCCAGGGGCCTTCTAGGTGAACAGTTCAGACCTGGAGTCTGCTTAGGTTTCTGAGAAACTCAGAGCTCCATGAGGATCTGGCAGATTCCTTCAAGCTTTCTGGGACTGGGTGAAAATTGCAGAGAACGGACAACCGTTATCTAACCACCCACTAAGCTTCTGGGACTCTGTTTAACTCTAAAGTGGGTAGAGCCTTTGTTCCCCTGTATGAGAATCTCAGGGACTCCGAAAGCCTCGTCAAGTTCACAGTGATAATGTTCTAACCAAGAGCACCCTGTGACCATTAGTTGTTCCTATACTTGGGATTCCTGGCTATGGCTGACTGTTAGTAGACAAGAAAGTTACAGTCCTCCCCAGGGATTTATCTGTTTTATAATTAAAAGATATTTGGCCCAAAAATCTTATTTTATTTAAGGCAATTTTACAGTACATCCAGGAAGCCAAGTATTTATTTTAAATATTGCAGATCCCTGATATATATTTTAGGTTGTTACAAGAACATTTTCAATACTCAAAAATAAAATATATATTCTGGCACTTAATTCTTTTTATTATAATTTCTTTATTATAATTATGTAAATGTAATAAAATTTCAATGCTCAAAATATATTGCAATGACTAAGTGCCCCCAAAGAATAGTTTCTGTGGAAGATCTATGAGCAAAAGGAGAAGCATCTGATAGGCACAGGTGCCTGCCAATCCTAGCAAGATGCCACAGGAAAGGTGGAAAGAGCAAACTGGGATTTCTAAAGCCTGCATTGTAACTAGCTGGGTGATTCGGGGATTACCTATAAAATAGGGAAGATCACCTATAAATTAGTCGTAAAGTAACTGTCCAGGTTACTTATCTAAGAGCATCTTAAAGAATACTGTATTACTGTATTTTTTTTAAATACAGTACTGAATACTGTAGGATTTTTAAAACAATTCTTTCTCAGAATACTTGCTTCTGCTCTTGACTCTTTAGCAAGAATTTAAGACTTTCCTAAGACATCTTTGTGACACTCCCTATCACAAGAATAATAGTAGTTTATATAGTGGCAATAGGAATAGTAGTTATAGTATTGTTCTTACAAATTTATCAGTACTGCTAAAAAGACAGACAGTATTTCCAGAGCTATGATTCTAGTGTTTTAATGCAAACCTTTACACAGTTGCTTTTGTGCAATAGTCCCTAGGGTTTGTCCATAGTTATAATAAGTGGAAAGCAATGAATTGGGTAAAAGGCTTTGCACTGAGAAATTTCCAGAATCTCTGGCCTATGGATTTTTCTTTAAGCCATTAAGATGCTTATGCAAATGTAAATGGATTAGCATGAATGAGTGCTAATGGATTCCTTAATAAGATAACACTCTAGTATTCCCCAGAACCTCTCCTGGAAACCCTGGGTAGAAAAATACAAGCCAAATAATTTTTTTTTTTTTCGAGACAGAGTCTCACTGTGTTGCCCAGGCTAGAGTGCCGTGGCGTCATCCTAGCTCACAGCAACCTCAAACTCCTGGGCTCAAGCGATCCTTCTGCCTCAGCCTCCTGAGTAGCTGGGACTACAGGCATGCGCCACCATGCCCGGCTAATTTTTTCTACATATTTTTAGTTGTCTGATTAATTTCTTTCTATTTTTTTTAGTAGAGACGGGGGTCTCGCTCCTACTCAGGCTGGTGTCAAACTCCTGAGCTCAAACAATCCACCCGCCTCGGCCTCCCAGAGTGCTAGGATTACAGGCGTGAGCCACCGCACCCGGCCAATTTTTTTCTTTTTAAGTGGCAGAATTTCTCTGTGACTCCTTCAACCTCAGAAAGTACTCTGGAAGTGATTCTACAAAGGCAAAAAGACATAAGACATAGACTTGCTTTTGGCACTCTTGGTAGAAAAGCTGCCAATCAAATCAATTTCAAATTTGTACCCAAACTTTGAGCATAGAGAAAAGATATTCTGGAGCATATGATTGCCTTAGATTTACAAACCTCTACCCCAAATTCCCTGCTCCCATATCCTAAGCTCCAAAACCTTAGAGCCCAATTTTAGAGACAATGATCTTATCTAATACCCAAGAAACTGAAAAAGGTGTTCAAGGTCAAATGCAGATACATATTTAGGAATATTCAAAATGATTAGGGGTGCTGTCTCTAGCTTCATAAGAACAAACAAACCACGTGGCCAGTGAAAACTAGCTTTTTTCCCCTCTTTCTGTGTTTAACTCAAAGTCAAGTTTTCAGGGCCTGAATGTTGCACAGGGCTTTTTAATGGATTTCCTTTTTTAAAAACAGGCTCTATTATAAATGCAGGCATTTTCATATCTTTATTGCTAATATACCTCTTTCAAACTGTGTTGGAATTTCAAGTAACACAAATCCCTATCATTCATATAGTAGTGGGAGCATTGAACTGAACCCTTTATACATCATTCTCATTTAATTCCCACAAAAATTATGGGACATAAATATTAGTATCCCCATTTTATTAAGGAAGCTAAAATTCAGAAAAATTGATGTGACAAACATATTCAAGGAAGACTATGACTTCAAATCTTGTCTTTAGGACCCTAAGCTCCCATGTTCTACTGCTTAAGTGGCCAAACTGGAGCATGCTGGTTATTAAATAGTTTTAGAGTTTGAGTCAGGACCAATCAACTTTCTTACAGATAAGTCCCACTTTCCATTTGCAGGTGTGTGTGCATGAGTGCCTGCCGCATGCATATGTGGCATGACAGATGGATGAGATACCTAAATGGTTAAGGACTCAACCCAAGGCCTCCACTATATGCCTTGTAAACTTTTCTGACATACACTGAAAAAATTGGTCCATTCTGAAAGTGATGGAATCACTGATTCCTCAACAGCTGAATTCGCTAATCACTAAAATAAGATTATTTACATTTGTTTATTTTTTTTATTTCATACAATAAATATTTATTAATCAACTACAATGTGCCAGGAATGATGCCAGCCTCTACAGATACAGTACTGAATAACACTAGCTTTAAAAAACTCTATCAATACATTTGCTTTGGACAATTTAACTGGTATACACAGACGGGCCTATAACATTTGCCTATGATTTAAAATGCATTTCTCTTCAATGATAAAAGATAGCTCCTTTAAATTCCTATTTTGTCAGTTTATTAGCAATCCATTCTAGTCATCTGTAATACATTCATATAGTGGCTATATTTATTTTTATGAATCCCCCCATTATTTTATTTTTCTTGAAGCCAAAAGAAGCTTTGTCTCAAAATGAGTGTCACCACCATAAATTCCCGCCTAACTCACGAAAGACAAGAATCACACAATGGAGAGCTTTTGCAAGTACTCTCTATAAATTTTGTAAATACAAAACGTTTCTTTGAAACAGGTAGCCAACAAGAAATAAAACGGGATATGCCCACTCACATAACATACCAATAGCTTGAGAAACTTGGGCAATCACAATAAGTTCATATGTGGTTGAACTATGTGAAACTGGCAATATATAACAATTTTGACCTAAAAAAATGGCAATTCCACATGGCTCAAAACCTGATATTTATTTTGACTCCTCTGTGAGCTGGGCTAAATATTAATGCTAACCAGTCTCACTGTCTGCCCAAATCTTTCACTGGGTTAAATTCTTTTCAAAATGTAAACATAGCACTAACTTCCCCCCAAAATTAGAACAGCATCCTATCTACCAATATTCAGTATGCACAGTCACTGAAAATACTTCTGATTTGTTCTCTCCTGGTCAATAGCTGGAAGTACAATCAATTTATTGTATGAAAACCATTTTCTGTTAACACAAATATAGACATACATCACTTCAGAACTAAAGCTAATATGCTGTATCTATCAGACATAAATCCCATGCCATTAAAACAAATAATACTATTACCTGAAAAGTTCACTACTTATAATTTTTAAAAATTACTAGGAGTCTGAAAGAGATGAAGATTTAAGGGAAAAAAAAAAGCTAAGTCTTTTAGGACTACCATACCTACAGAATTTTTTGCTCTAAATTTGTTCAAGAGAATTTTTCTTTGAGTTGAGAACTTGCTTGCAAAGTCTCTGCCCAGAGCAAGATATTCAGAGCCAACTTGTTAACTCCTAATAAAACAGCCCATAAGCAAAGTGTACCAGCCGGCATTGTGATAATACTATATGATTGGTTTTCTTAGCTGTATTTTCCCCTTATTATCAACTTCCTTTTTCCATCATATTAAACTCCACAGAAACATATATATCTACCATAAAACAACTCAAATCTGGACACCTCTATTTCTTTGGCAGTAAAATCTCATAGGACTCATTATGTTCCACGGAAAAAGTGAGCATTATCCACCTTTACTACTCTCAACCCTCTGCATCAGAACACTATTGTCCCGTTTGGTTTCAAACAATGCTTTATCACAGCTTGATAGCATTGATTATTTCAAGTTTTCTTATAACTTTCTGTATAGGTTAACACTACTTATATCCAATAACATCTTTATTTTCACTCTTTATTTTAACCTAAACTATAATTTCTAAGGTGAATTCAGCACACGATACAAAAAAGAAATCACACTGTAGAAACTTAACATTATTGTTTAGCAGCATTCTGCTTTTGTCAGTTGGCATTCCATGTATATTAATTCTTTAATTCAACCTATTGAAGAAAAGTTAATCAAGAAGACCATCAATCCATGATTCATTCTTTTTCATTGAGTAGACTCTATGATTTTATAGAACTTAAACGTTTTAGGCCATTATTTTAAGGAAAATAATAGATTAGCTGGAAAAACCTCAAAGAGATGTTTCTCCTAGGCTACATAAATGGTCCCTAATTTTTGCTTTATAAAGATATTACTGTCCCAATTCAGTGGAAGACTGTTGTTAAATCTTTTGCTCCATAACTAACTAATTAGAAAAAAAAATGATTCTAATCAATTACTAATTTGCTAAGGACATTTACAATACGAATTCAACAAACAAAATTTTTCTTTTTTCTTTTTTTCTCTCAGCTGAAAGATCAGATGGCAAATAAGATTAGTCATCATATAATATGTGCAAAAATAAAACAGCTCTAAGTGCATATGTTCAAATAAGTTCAACTATAGTAAATTTAATTCTATTAATATTTACTAAGTACCCACAATGTTCAAGGCCCCATGCTCACAGGACTCTGAGGAGGGCACAAAGTGGATATATTCCTGTGCCTCCGTGTCCCCGCTCTGATGTTCTTCCGAAGAAGCTTTTGGCCCCGAAGGAAGAGCAGCCAAGACTCAAACTTACTATGGTAACATGGAGCTTAGAAAGGTGATAGCTTGAAAGGCCCAATGTTAGAACTCATAGTCTGATTTGTACTCCAGATGATTCTAGATTCATGTCTATCCCTTTGGGACTTCAGGACTCCAACTGGGGTCACATAATCTAAAATTCTTGCAAAGGGAAGAATGAAGGCCCCTCATCAGTCAGGCAAATAGCTAGTTAAATAACTGCGTCCATTAGGCAATGTGATTTCAGTCCTAGCATCTTACATAGCACTTACAGTTAAGAGTTTCAAGCACCTTATGAGCTTAAGTGCTTTTCAGCTTTTTACTTTGTAAATCGTCTAAAGAAAAAAAGATAATAATCTTTATTTAATTGAACCAAGAGAGTTCTCTGATTTTAACCTGCTGGTTTCCCCTAAAAGAAGAGGATATCTCCACAACCATACCAGATTTTTTTCTCTTTTTGTACAGACAGCATCTCAGGCTGGGGTGCAGTAGCAGGATCACAGCCTATTGCAGCCTTGAACGCCTGGGCTCAAGCTTCAAACTCCGGGCTCAAGCTATCCTCCTGAGTAGCTGGAACTACTCAACTACTCAGTGCCACCACTATGCCTGGCTAATTTTTCCTATTTTTTTGTAGAGACGGAGTCTACTGATATGTCACCTAGGCTGGTCTCGAACTCAAATACAAGATTTTAAATAAACTAGGAATTTCCTGGTCTACATCCAAAACTCTCATTTCACAGCTCTGTTGATTCTTCATCAGCCACCACCACATCTATCTTTGGTTTTGAGTTTTTGATTTTGTTTCTGGGTAGGACAAACAGAAATCTGAAACTATGAGAGATCCAAAGCACACCCTCGTTGTTTCCTGGACTCAGCCTGTCCAGAACCTATTTCAGGGGCTCTCCTCCCAAACATTCGCTCCTTCACTTCACTGCCACCCCCATCCCCCAACTCGGCATGAGCTGCTCAGCCTCACCACCCACTCAGTCTCCAAAACCTGCCTCCTTACGCATCTCCTTGCCCCCACCCACCCTGTTCTGAAGAAGATACCACTGTTTCTCTTTCTTTCAAAGGCAAAGCACCATCAGTGCCTCAGATCCCCACCCCTTCTAGTGTGTAAACTCTCACTCATCATTCCCCTTCCTCTTCCATGCGAGCAGCGGGCCATCCTTTTTCTCCTAGTTATACTTAACCCTCATGCTGCACTTTTAAATTTAACCACTTTAGATTCTTTGCTCCCAAAGTCAGCATCTGCAGCCTTTGTTTCCTTGCCACTCTCTCCCTTCTTACACAACGTACTTTCCTGTTCTCACACTGCAGGGAAATGGCTCTCTCCAATGTCTAATGACATTGGGGTCTCCTTTTTGCCAAAACCAAGAACCTCCAATGCCCTCCCCTTGCCCCTGACACCCTTGATAACACCTCACCACTGATAACTCAACTCCCCTTGACTTCTGCAACATCTCACTCTCTCCCTAAGCACATCTTCTTAACCCCGGGCCCTTTTCCTCTCAAAGCTTCCAGCCCTCTCTTGTTCTTGCTCCCTCTTTAAAGAATGCTCCTTTGGTACTACTTCAACTAGCATCCAAAAACATGGCTCCCAAATTTGGTCCTGTCCTTTCGTCGACTGGTTTCACATTTTAATGGCCTAATAGACATTTCTACCTAGTTGCCAATTCTCACCGAAGTATCCTTTCCATTCATATTGTCCTATTTCTGTCACAACCATCAAGAGTCACTTAAGCTCAAAACCTTGGATTCTGCTTGCAGCTCTCTTTCTCTCTCCAACATGCCCATTCACTCTCCAAGCCTCACTGGCTCTTCTCTGCTTGATGCTCTGGCATTGGTTGCTCCCTATCTTTCTCACTCACGCCACCTAAAGCCAAGGCCTCTCTCCTGTCAACCACCTTCACTTCCAAGAATTACTGCAATGGATTTGACTCTGCCTACTTCCTCCAGGTGTACACACCATCCACCTTCTTTCCTGCCATACACACACTCTGGGTTCTAGAGGAATCTTTTCTAAAACCTCCATTTTCGTTATACCATTCCCTTGCTGCAAAACCTTCAGTGATCCTCAAAATGCCTCAGCTGGGCTTTCCAAGTCCCCTAAGGTGTGGTCTCTACCTTCCCCAACCTGATTTTCCATTGTTATAACACAAATGCTCCCCTCCGTCTGGTCCCAATCATTTCTGTTCATTTACCAACGCTTGGTGCCACCACGCTCCCCCAAGCTCTATCTTTCCCTTTTCGAAATCTTAGCCATTCTGGGCATCTGTTGTAGTACAGTGTCATGATAAGTGCCATTCTAGACACACTGGACAACCACCCATAATTTCATAAACATACAATGCTCTTTCACACCTCTGCATCTGTACTCATGAACATGCAGTTGCCTGAAACATTCTTCTTTCTCTTTTCCTCCTTGCTGCAAAATTCTACTTGTCCTTAAGGTATAATTCATGTGCTACTTCTCCATAACCACTCCCACCCTTTCTGCCACCAAACCTAGCAGGTAAAATTTATGGACCTTTCTCTATGCTACCATTGCACTATTTTATACCACTACTGTATCTTTGCCAGATATATTTATAGGGATGTTTCCCCTGCTGGGTGAAGGACAACACAACAAGAGGTAGGAGCCATGTCTTATATGTTTCTGGATGCTTCTCAGTGCACTGAATATGGCCTGCAGTAGAAGTACTCACTAAACATTTGATTAAAATTATTTATTTAATTATGACTATAATTTTCTTACAAGGAAAGACAATGTAATGCTCTGTACTGTATTCCCAGTCCTTAGACTTCTACCACATACATAAAATAGATGCTCAAGTTTATTTGTGAATGACAAAATATGTGTTGTTTTATTAATTAATGATTTCACATCGATTGTAGGATTTTTGAAATCAGGAACTGTGTCTGACATATCTTTCAAATAGTAAGTATACATGACGGATGGATGGAGGGGTAGATGCATGGGAGATAGGGAGGGAGTGAGGAAAGCAGATCATTTTTCCTTTTCCATCCTTTTTTAACGTGTATTTAAAATGTCATTATAAATAGTATAAATATGAGCAGATAGCGAGTTTGTTTCTTTTAATCCACCAACCACATTACTAACAAACAATTGTTTTTACTTCTTCATATATTTATAAATAAATACCTTCCGACCAAAAGAGAAGCTACCAGTACAGCTAGAATGAGCTTCTCGATATCCATGCAAGGAATTACCCTACATCTGAGCTGAGTGCTCAAAGCATTCCCACACTTTTTCCACTTGCTGACACTACCCATGAGCTTCTTCTAACCGGAAGGCCAAGCAGGCTAAGGTGATCTATGAATACATATCAGTGATTGTCTAAGCAAAAATGTACAAAGCTCTTCCAAATGTTAGAGAACTAGTGGGATGAAGAGTGGTTGGTTGTGGAAGTGACGTTTCGATTTCCATTAATCCAATATTTGTGACAACATGGGTGGAATTGGAGGGCATTATGCAAAGTGAAATAAGCCAAACACAGAAACACAAATACCACATGTTCACACTTACATACGGTGTCTAAACCAGTTGAACTCACAGAAGCAGAGTGGTGGTTATCAAGGGTTGGGAGGTAGGAGTAATGGGGAGATGATCACCAAAGGGTAGAAAATCTCTGTTAGATAGGAGGAATAAATCTGATATTTTTTTATATTGATTGCACGGTATGGTGAATATAGCTAACAACTGAGTACTATAATTTCGATACCATAAGAAGAGTAAATCTCAAACATGCTCATCACAAAAATGTCAAATATCTGAGGTGATAGGTTAATTAGCTTGATTTAATCATTTCACATATTAAAAAATCATAACATCATTTCATGTCCCATAAATATATACAACAATAATTTTTCAATACATAATAAAATAAATATTTATACAAGATTCAAAGGATTTTATGTTGCCATTACTTTTAGCAGGATACAGTATAGGCAGAGAGCAGACCAACTTCCTTGCAGAACACTTCATTTAGATCTGAAGCTGAAAGCAAATTTCTTTCATGACTCAAAAGAATTAGGTAGACAAAAGTAAGTTACTTTTACCTCATCAGAGCTAAACAACAGCAGAGACAGAAGTACCAGGAGTTGATTAAAGGCATTGTCCTGACCACCGATTCCACCATGGCTAAGCAAGGGCTACCTTATGGAACCAGGTCAGAGGACATTGATTTCTCTATTCAACTCTGAGGCACCACTTTGTAAATGACACAATCATTTTCGGATACAAGAGGTGCTTTAAATGTGGTAACATTATATCATTTCAGCTATAATGATCATAATTACTTATTTCTTTTAATCACAACCCACTTAACCACTTTAGTACAGAGGACTAGTTCAAGGAGTTTAATTTTCATTCAACATCTAATCTTTGTGTTTACTGAAACCCTTCATGAGCTTTGTTTACTGTCTGCTTGCTGGCCTGGACGTTTGATCTTGCAAGACTAGATCAGACAGGGTCAGATAAAATACTGATTACTAGAATAAACCAGGCTTGGGGAAGTAACACTGGTTTTTAAAATCCTCTTTTCTCCCAGCTTTTTAATATTTTGCAAAATAAGCTCAAATAAACAAATAAAATTAAGACAACTAGCAATCAGGAGGTTGCTGAGCAATGATTGAGAAAAGGAAAGTGATGCGGATAATTTTGCGCTCTGGCCAAAATATGGGGTTTGGTTAAGTCTATTCATTCTAGGGGTATTATTTTATGACACAAATAATTTTCTAATAACCACCAAGTATTTGTGTGAACTTTCAATGACCCCATCAATTGCTGAGACATATTAAATAATTGGGATTGACCTCATCAAAGATGTTAATTCATTTATGGTACCAGATGACAAGCACTTTAGATTTAAAATTATTTTCTTTTAATTTATTAATAGGACACATTTAAAGTATATGAGACATTCTTTGTTAAGGCACTTTCTTATTTTTATTATATCCCCTGCAAAACTAGATTGCCATAACAGAATAATTGATGGTGGTAATGCACACATAATTGCCACTTGGTTTCATAAAAAATTATGGGACAAGTTCATATCCAAACAGAGTCCATACAAAAGAAGAGTTGGGTAAAAATATATATATATAGTCTTTTATTAAAATATGCAGAAAGAAAAAGTGATGGACTAAATCTCTCATAATCCTAAAACCTTGAAAATAATTTTGCAATAGCATGAATGTTGCTAGGTGTCTGTGGATTATTTTTGTATCCCAACACTAAAACTACTAAACATTAAACAATTATTAGTATTGGTCTTTTTTTTATGCTTTTAGGTAAAATGTATATTTTTGTCTTATACTTGGGAGCTTAGAAACTTTATATTATAAAAATCTAGTCCAGGAGCAATTATAGTATGTGATGAGCAGCAAAAAGAAAACTGCTGTCTAAACCAGCCTACCACCCCACCCACACACTCTATTGTCTTCAATGTCAAAAACTCCCGGGAAACAGGTTCATGGTCCTGGACCTTGAAACCAGAGTATATGAACTCTGTCTCCCCATCTATCCTAAAGCAACTTTAATGTTAACTCAAATATGTCTGTGTCAACTGTGATTGTTTTTGAAATTAAAGAAAAAAGGTAAAAAGAATGTGCTTTGCTGTGATCACTGGGGAAAATAAAGTTAGCATGCTAAGACCAACCAATTTAAGACTTTTTAAAGAACAAGTGTAAATAGTTTAGCTATAATAACAACAAATTCAAAAAATGCACATTAAAATGTTTACTTCAAAATTTAGGCAATTCCATTTGTATACGGTTTTTACATCTGTTTTTAATGATATCAAATTATTGATTGTTCATTTTTCTCATATTTATTTAAGCATTAACTGTAGAATTTGCAATCTGATCTTTTTTTTAATCCTTCCAGTAGACTTTTATTTTTGCCAGGTTTTAGTCATATTTACTTTGATCTTTCAGAGTATATAATTATTTTACTGTTTATTTATTTCTGTGAGAAGAGAAAAAAATCTTGACCTAGGAGATCTATATGTGGCAATTTGTAACAGAATCACATAGCTTATGTTTAGGAAATCATGGTTTTGATTAAGAAGCAACCATTTAGTTCCCACTGTTTTATTAAAACAGACATTAGCAGATAATAGGAAACATATTTAACAATGTAGCCTGCATTTAGGTTGGGACATCAGTAATTGAGCTTAGATTTTCTTCCACACTGAGTATCAGTCACAGTACTTGTAACTTTGAGGTGGAAACGCAAGGTGGGGAGGCAGAAAGGGATATGGAACTCTGATTTCTGGGTTCTCAGAAAGAGCCCTAGGGTAGGCTGGTTTTGCGGCTACTGATTTCCAGATTTGAAATTCATTACTTCTTTTTTTCATTTTTAATATGGATGAACACAAACCAAAATTTTACCAACCAAATCATGACTTTCCCATGAGAAATGGGTCCTATCAGATAGGAACTCCCACAGTGACATCTATTCATAGCAAAAATCTTCTACTGAATGAAATATGCCTGTCTAGGTCCAACACTTCCTTTTTTCTGAGGGTCGAAAGTTAATAAAATACACTTCTCTGAGTGTTTATTTTCTGTACACCATTATACCTGTCATGAATTCTTTGTTTTTCCTCCCACTCCCTCGGCTGATGAATCAACACCACTTGAACTGTTTTACAGCAGCTTGTGTTTACTTCACACATACCTTAACCTTCCCTTTTCTCCTCCTACTGACACACACACAGACACACACACACTTTTCAACAGCAATGACTAGCTCCATCTCTTTGAATAGCATGTGTACATAGTGTCTGACAGCCTCTTCAGGTGTGGATCCTTGACCTAGTGAATGAAATCAAGGTCTCAGTCGCTTTTACAGCACTTTAAGATTTAACTGTGCATTTACTATCTTGAAAAAAAATAGAGCTTGAAGAATTGAATCTCTAAGAAACGAGAAAAGTAGAAGACATGAATGTTAATGTGGGCATGCACAAACACACACACACAAACACACACACACACACACAAACTCTGTAGTGGCAATTCTGACAACACTAGAGTGAAGAGTTTCTAATGTCTCTGAATCTGGAATTATACTCCAGCCTATTAGAAGGTAACACTCTCTTCCTTTCTCTTACAACAGTAAGTAAATGGGATCTAACAAATGACCTTGAAGCTGCGTGATTCCTTTGATTTTTAGCCAAAAAGGATATGTTCAAGCACTTTAATGATCCTATTTTAAAAGAAAAACTTGGAGGCAACACTTACAGAAAAGAAACCCTTCCGAACCATACAATCATGTCTTATTATGAGAAGGAGCTATTCATCTTATCCCATACAAGGGTGAATATTAATATTCTAAAGCATTTGCCCAGACTAGAATCTAAAGGATTCTAAGAATTTGAGAATATGTTGAAAAGAAATGGATCTTAATTCAATTTTCAGTGCACTTAATTTCTCCTGGGTAGCTTCACATTTTGGCTTTCCTTATAAATTGTATATTTAGCATAACATACTCTTACTCCTTTGTGATAGGAAATGTGCCACCAATGCATATACAGCTTATTTCCTCAAAAGAGAATCTTGTAAACAAATTCCCAAATACTCAATAGCTAATCAGCATTACTTGACCCCTGTACCTCCTGAGAAAAACCTACAGGTATTAAAACAAATAAGTTCATCCCTTACTCTTACCCACCAACCAAATTGTCATTTGGCCCTCAAGATGGGGGCAGTGAGCTGTCAGCAAGATTATAAACACCTATAATAAAGTATGATTGATGATGTCATAATCATGTGAAATTTGAAGGACTCTCAAACATCAGTGTTACAAAAAATTCCCCAATTTTTGCCTCATTGGTGGCATTTATCTGAATTGGAGTGAGAACAGATTTTTTCCAACATTGACATATTTGCAAAGGTAAAATATCACTGATATGTTTAAAGGACTAGATGGTGTAAATGGCATGCTATCTATTACATAAGAGAACTGTATTTTTAGGACCAAACGTAATTCCATATATAATACATTACTGCTACTACTCCTACTACTATTAATTATTAGTAGCATAGTATTCTATTAAATAGCTATTATTTATTAAGATGTTATTTTGGGTCAGTTTTGTCCTATTTAGTCCCCACAGCTACCCAGTGATCCAGCTACTTTGATTATTTCCAATATTCAGATGAGGAGATTGAGTCTTGGTGAAGTTATGTAATGTGCTCAATCTCACACAGCTTGCAAGTAGAAGGCAAAGATCTGAACACAAGTTTGCCTGACTGCAGAGCCCGCAATTTAACTACTGCTCTTGAATTGTCTACGTATAAACACAACATCAAAACTCCATTTCTGACCAAAGAGTTCCCTATACTACAAGCGTCATTCCAATTTGTTAATCAGTACTCAAACAGTAAGTGCTGATTTAACCTAGAATGACTACTTTTAAGTTTCCATTCTAAAGAATTTTAGCCTTGGCAGGTATCACTTATGAAAACTATAGACTTCATATATCATGCTAAAACTTTCACTTTTAGTTCTAATACCATCTTAGTTCTAAGGGAGTCAATTTGTATCTCATGACAGAAATATTGAGAATCTTACCTTTGTAAAAAATTATGTGCACTATATCTAAAATGAGCATAAATTCCAAACAACCAACAACTCATTGACCTAAGAAACTGAAAATAGGCTTTAAAAACAAAAAAGTTACTTTACCTTTAATCTTCTTGTACTTTTTATACCATCTCCCAAACTCCTGGCACTTGGTTGCTGACACATTGGCATAGTATGTGCTATTTACAATGGATGAAATCATACTCTGAAAAGGAAAAAAAGAGTTATTTTTCAAAATTATGACTACTTTTTAGGGATAAGAAAGGCCCCACACAAATCTCTTTTGTCTTGCAAACTAAACTACTTAACATCAAACATGATTACCTGAATTTACTATCCCTTTAACTTATACTTGAAAAAGGACAATAATTTGTCCACAAAGCCAAGCCTGGGACAATGTTAAAAATGGAGAGGACAGGGCATGCAGGTTAAATGCAATGGGGAAGAACAGTTGTGATTTAGGAACCAGAGCAAAAGGTGAGATCAGATGCTCCAGCATCCATAATCCAAATAATGCCTTTCAGATGTTTCTGTTCCATTTCCAACTGCAACAAGGATACACAGCCAAAAATCTGAGAACATCCGTGCTACACACTGCAGAACAACATTTAGGGAAATAAGTTAAATTAATATAATTTATAGAAACGTGTGATTAGCACTTGTGTGAAAATTCACCAAATGAAAAAATTAACAGTGCTATTTTAGAGCAGGGGAAACTAAACATAACTCTTGTACTGTGTTTCAACCAAAAATGAATCAAAGCTAAAACTTTCTAAATGCTTCAGGGCACGATTCCTCCCTGCTCTCATCTTCCTCTCCTCAGCTCTAGCCCTCGGCTAATTTGTTTGTAATCGGGGTTAAGGAGAAAGAGAAGGGGAACATAACCTGACTTAGCACTGAAAAGTTAAAATTATAATTTCACACCTTGAATTTAATTTCCTACAGAGATATGTTTGCAGTTAATAACGCATGTTTAGGCCAACATTTGTGACAGATGTCAACTCATACCTGAATTGACTGTGTATGTTTTATATATAGATTTTTTCCTACAAATTTTGTCTCAAAACAAACGAATACTAACAACTCAAGAGATCCAAATGACCTGTGTAAGGTTTTACATTTTGCCTTGCAACCTCATCTTTCTCAAAAAAGTTGTCCCCAGATATGGAGCAGTTCAGAGAAATCTTAGAACTTCTAATGACATTTCTACAAAGTAGTAGGATAAAAAGGATAACAATAAATCAAATCAACGTTGAGTTATTTACCAGGAGGTTCAAACGCCAGCATACAGACCTTCTTAGACTCCCTTTAAAAGATCAGACTCCCTCTCTTTTTAAATCACTATGCGCGCACGGTACTGGTGGAGGAGGGGGTTCTTAATTCAATTCAGAGAAACCTCTTTGGCCCTTTCTACATAGCAGATGGCTAGCCTCCCCCAATTGCTGATCTCTAAGTGACAATTCTTTTCTCTATGGGGAGACAGTAAGAACTCTTTTAATCCCAGGGTCTGAACATAGCACTGGGAACTCAAATAGCCAGTGTCACCTCAGCGTATGACAGAAACTATGGGACCTTGCCTGCTGCCTTAGGGGACCACTGGAAGCCTAATCTCCCTGAGGCAGCATTCTGATTTGTGTTATTCACAACCAAGTAAAGCTGTTTCCTGACTAGCTGAGCTAGCTCCCTCTCTGGGCTGAGATTTTCTCTCTGTTCCTAGACTGTGAGACCCTTGAGGACAGTGACTGTGTCTGTTTCATTTTTTTTCTACCTCGTGTCTCACATAGTTCCGATGTGGGATATCTGAGTCACTGAAATTTAACACATGAAGAGGGACAGAGATGAAATTTTAAAATGCCAAACTGAAATGTGATAATAATAAAAATTTTAACATGAAAGCATCCTAATAATAGATGCATCAGACTCCCTGGTGTATGTGAATAATCACAAATGCACTTGTCATCTCTCTCTCTTGTTTATATGAAAATTATCCTCTGAAAAGTCATAGGATATATAGCCGTGGCAGGAGTTAA
The DNA here is from genome assembly GCF_000956105.1 of Propithecus coquereli. Taxonomy (NCBI): domain Eukaryota; kingdom Metazoa; phylum Chordata; class Mammalia; order Primates; family Indriidae; genus Propithecus; species Propithecus coquereli. Next base: position 5,952,710 of record NW_012135303.1, on the reverse strand, counting down.
AGTTAAACCTTGTATTGCAAAATGGTCTAGAAAGCAGACTAAAATGGAAAGTGTCTAAGTGCTGCTGGGAGCTGTTCCTCAACTCTTCCTGGCCCACAATGCAAGGCTACAGCCCACATCACTCTGGTCCCAGATAATACACATTTCCCTCCCACTCTAGCCTCTCTACTTTGTCCTTGCCCCAGCTACATCTTCATCGACCTTGCACAAGGCCAGTGTTAACCTATGTGACAAGGAAATGAATATCTGAGCTCCCACCAGCCCCATCACAAGGTCCTGTATTTCATACAACTAATTTAGAAAGGAGGCATTGGCTACCCACACTTAATCGGATTTGTTTTCTTCCCCAGATTATCATAAATGAGTTTCTATCTCTACTGGTCATAAAACAATATTCCAGTTTCAAACATGAACATTCTGTAACCCTAATTAGACCATTATATTTCATAGTCTGAGTCTGAATCACTAGGCTTCACTAAAATACTCCAGACACATACTATGAGGTTATCTTTATGTTAGTGTCAATTAAATTTTTATAAAATCAAAACTTTTTTAATAATATGCAAAGTTGAAAGGGGCTAACACAGACCCAGCACATGTTGACTTTTACTCCATAAGAAACAATCTTCTCCAGAGGTCCTGGGACACAGAGAATATGTATCTACCATATTTTATCCATTCTAAGGCCATTTTTTATACCTTAATGTCACTGAAATAGGGATGCATCTTGCAATCAATAGCATCCTAAAACCAATGAGATACATTTGATGCAAAATGGGATGAGTAATGATGAAAATCTTTCTCACCTACCACCCTGCCAAAACAGATCTAATTCCATTTACTGCTTTTTAAAATATATAATTTATAATATATAATTTATATTTATTATATAATTTATAATTATATATAGTGCATAATAGATAATTTTGCAGTTTATGTTGCTCTTTTATGTTTTCCAATCATTCTACAGCAACCACTCAGTTGGACTTTTAGGATTCTCACATATTTTTCAAAAAGGAACAAGATCTGAGTCTACTTTTTCAATCCAAAATGTAATCAACTCTTCAGTATTCGTGTTAATATAAAGGAATACTGATTTTTAAAAACCTAGAAGATATGTGCATTGCTATTTTTAACACTTAAACGGAGGAACTATGTTTTACTGAGGCTAATTTTAAAATGACTTTGCATTTGCAAAGCACACATCACTTCACGTGGTGGTGGGTTGTGACAAGGAAGGATGAGGGCACGCTCATGATGGGCAATAGTGGCAGCCCCCATTCAGGTACGGAGACACAGCCACAAACACCACATAAAAAGTGATTGTAGACAAGGCTATTTTATGAATAACATTATATTTTAATATACATAAAAAGGTTTAAAATGTCTTCCCAACTATAGAACCTCTTGAAAAATTTCAGGCTTCTTTGCAATTAATTGTGAAATTTTAAATGTAAAGTTTTGGGTTTTTAGACAAAATCTTACTCTGTCACCCGGGGTAGAGTGCAGTGGCATCATTATAGCTCACAGCAACCTCAAACTCCTGGGCTTCTCAGCCTCCCGAGTAGCTGGGACTACAGGCATACATGACTATGCCCAGCTAATTTTTAGTAAGGTCTTGTTCTTGCTCAGGGTGGTCTACAATTCCTGAGCTCAAGCAATCCTCCCACTTCGGCCTAGGAGTACAGGCATGAGTCACCATGCCCAGCCTTAAATGTAAAGATTTTGAATGAGGGATGAAGCCTCAGTGTTCTTATTTGCAATCCATCTGACATATAGTTTGCCACTTATATTTAAAAGTTTTTTTTAAAAAAAGGCATTTGAGGAATCTCCATATTGTTTTCCATAGAGGTTGTACAAATTTGCAGTCCCACCAACAGTGTATAAGCATTCCTTTCTCTCTGCATGTGCACAGAGGGAAGTAAAATTCAATGGAAATCAAGCAGAGGGGAGGGGGTCGGGGGGATGGGTGAAAACCTACCTAATAGGTACAATGAACACTATCTGGGTGACGGGCACACTTTTAACTCTGACTCAAGCATTACAAAAGTGATCCATGTAACCAAAAACATTTGTATCCCTGTAATACTTTGAAATAAAAAAAAGGAAAAAGAAAAAACTATCCAGCAAAACTAAGAAACAGAAAAAGAAACAAGCCATTTGAGGGATCAAACTATACCACAGTTTTCTTTAGTTATTCCAAATTTTACTAGCAGATTTGAACTTACTCTAAGCTAAACTATAAGAGAATATAATATTATTATTAATGCTTATAATAGCTAGATTGCCTTATCTAAAAATAAACATTTTTTTTTAGGTTCCAGAGACAAATTTTAAACTCATTTGTTTGTTTCTTAAGTAGCCCAGAGAACAGATGTCACATGTGATTATAAGTATGGTTCCATTTTCAAACTAAGGGCCCAGAAGCTCCAAATAAAGAAGCATCTTATTCAAAGTCAAATAGCAGAAGAGGCATCACAAGGAGACTCTACCAATGGGCTACAGAATTTCCTGAGTCTCTTCAGAAGACAAACTCATTAATGAAAGGAAGAAAATATTCACCACTTCATCCATCAGCTAGCACAAGCTCAACAGCTGATGCTACAACCAGTTCTTTAGACAAAACAAGAAACAAGGTAATAACAACAACAACAACAAAACATAACGTTGTGACCTTAGGCCCTTTATACAAGTTAATTAGTTTAGAATCAGGGAAAACTAAGGAACCTAGAGGCAATTTAAAATTTAATAGGAAAAAGCAAAGCAACAACACAGGTTAAGATGATTTGTACAATATACTTGGAAAGACAGAGATCTGAGCATTGCCTTTTCCCACAGAGAACAAAAAGAAAGATAAAATAATTGGATATCCACATTCCCCTTGGCTTGGTGGGATTTATTTGTTTGAACACTAATGTGATACTAAGAGTAGCTAAGCTGCGGATACATAATATACTCTCTATGAAAAAGAACATTTTAAGACAAAAGTGAATGATTACACATCCTGTCAGTAAGAATCCCCTAGCGGCTGGGGGAGGAGGAGGGGGGTGCCCTGGCCTCCTTTTCTTGGTCTACATGGGGGAGAGAGCATGAGACAGCCAATCAGTGTTATGTGCATCCTTTGCCCATTTCCAAGCTATTTTGTGATATGCTAAACAACATATTAAACATAAGATTACAATGACACTTCAATTAAGTATAGTAAAGAGAAAAAACTGATTTCGAGGAATTACTTTGTCATGAAAAATTTATTTACTGTCATTTGGCAGCCTTCTACTATCCCTCTCTATCATCATTTCTGAGCTATAATATCAGAATTGAAAACTTTTGCCATTCTAATTGAAAGAAACACTTTCTCTGGGCTTTGGGATATGAAAGAACAACATTCAAGAGCTCTTCCCCTAAGTTGCTGCTGAATGGCTCACTTGTCTGGTGCCAGCACCCTCATCTGTGATTGGGGATACTGATACCTGCATCAGAGGGCATAAGGACGCCAAGAGATGTTTTGCATAAAAGGCCTAGCATAAGATGTGGGGTCAAGAAATGTCATCTCTCTCCCCACCATGCAACCATTTATGTTCACTGCAATGCCCAGGTTAGGAATTATTTTCAAGCTGTCAGTTTGTGAGCCTTCTTCAACATGAGTTCATGAGGTCGAGCCACAAACTGAAACAACATCACATGAAAATAACTAAAATGAACAGCTGGCAACTGGTTAACATGAGATAGAATACATCCCCACTACATAGGTGAACTTTAAATAAAATGGACAGGTGGCAACTAGTTAACACGATACTGGTCCACACAGTTGACCAGCCCCTTGTCTGCAGATGAGCACGTGCTCGATTCATTTTGTTTTCTACTGACCCAATTGGCTGCTTGATTTCAGTGTCCAATTACGTAGAAGTTGGGTCCCTTAATGATCCCTAAATGGGCGAGGCTTGCTTAGGATGACAGAAATAATTATCCTACAGTCTATTTCTAAAGGCAGAGTGTATAAACACTATTACCACTGTCACACTGGAAATCTAGTAACATCTTTGCAGTTCAGTAACTTTAGTAAGTCACTTTGTTCCTCGAATATTTGGCAACATTTGGGTGAGGCAAAGACATAAAGTGTAACTACAATGTTTGTACCCTCACAAAAACCTGGAATAATAAATAAATAAAAAAAAAATATTTGGCAACAAAATCTCAACTAGAGGCATGGGACAGAGCTCCTTTAAAAACATAGCTCTATGCTAAGTGAAATAAGCCAGCACAAGAGAACAGAGGTATCTAGAATAAGCAAATTCACAGAGACAGAATATAGAATAGAGTTACTGGGGATGTGGGGAGAGATGAATAGGGAATTATTGTTTAAAGGTTATAGACTTTCTGTTTAGGATGTTGAAAAAGTTTTGAAAATAGGGGTGATGATTGTACAACATTGCAAATGTAACTAATGCTATTCATTTATAAACTTAAAAGTGGTTAAAACTGTAAGCTTCACATTACTTATATTTTACTGCACATGAGAAAATTTTAAACATACCTAGAGTCAAAGAGAACATGCATGGGGGACAGAAGCACATTGGAAGGCTCATGCATTTGCAAATTATTTTCTCTTTCATTATAATTTTCAGTTAAGACTGTCTCTTTAGCCATCCCATTTGGTCAGTATGATCACCTGAGATGGACAAGGCAGGTACTGGTAGCTCTACTTATTTAAATGGATCACAACCCTGAGGACCTGGAGTTTTGCAGTCAAAAAATAGACCATAGGTCTTTTAACTCTTCCTCAAGTAAGAATAAATAAGCTACAGAAAGAAGTGTTCGTAATTTCTTCAAATTGGAACAGTTAGAGAACACCGTTTAATAAGGAAGACCTGAATTTGCCTAAAGTCTGGCAAATTAGGATGCTTGGGACAGAGACATCAGAGGAAAAAGAAGTTGGCACTTAAACATACTTTGAAAGGTGAAATCAAAAATAAATACACAACCACTCAAACACAACCTATACTTTCCAAGTATCTGGCCAGACAAAATGGCTAAATCATGACTTCCCTCTCCTTTAAATATATATACCTGAAGCTACAATTGTTGCCCTTGTATGGACTTCTCCAACTTTTCTTCTGCCTTCAAGGCTGTTCTTTTGAACTATAGATCACTAGGATATTCAATAAAATATGTACTATCCACTGACTCACCCTTTAGGCAACTGCCAAACTTGAATGAGAAAATACCTAAGATGGTTTGTCTTGGGGAATAATAAGGAACGATTATTTCAAAAACAGGGATCTTTACTCATGAGCTGAGTCTATTTTTGAAAAGTCCGATAACCCACCTTTCTCATCTAGGTGAGTAAGACTGGATGCTCCACACTCTTCTTCCTGTATTGAAAGGTTTTTAGTCTTTCTCTCACCTCCACCCTCTCTCATCTCAACCAGGCCATCATAAAGTACCTGACTCTGAATGAGGATTCCAGGAATGCTGGTGGAATCATGCTGTTGAATTACTGCTTCACCTTGCTTAGAACAAAAATGAATTCTTTTTCACATTCTATAAGGTTAAACTTCAAAAACTGCATGCTACTGTTCTATGACAACCATCAACAAAATGGGTGAGCTTATTTTCATGCTGAAATACAATCTAGCTATGCAATTTAAGTGAATCATCTAGAATGTTTAAGGATTATTGCCAGAACCCATATTACATGTCCATCCTGGCTGAGAAGGACTACTCCAGTGAGATGTTCCATAATCACACAACACACAAGAAGCCTTAGTCAATCTCCCCAAAATCTAAACAATGGAACTGAGTCCCTATTTGACTGAAATGTGCTGAGCATCAACCACCAAATTACTCTGTTCACTGTTTCTAGTTCAAAGCATTTTGGAGCTGCTAAGAAAACTGTAATAATAATAAAATTTTAACTTTGCATATTAATAAAACTTTACACTGTCTAAAATATTTTTATATTTAATTCATGTTTGGTTCTCAACTAAAAGTGATACACTTGGCAACGTCTGGAGACATTTTGATTGTGACAACCAGGGGTAGAGGAGTGGGGGCATGCTACTGGCATCCAGTGGGTAAAGGATAGGGATGGTGCTACACATCCTACAATGCACAGGACAGCCCTCCACCACAATTATCCTGGCGAAAGGTTAATAGGGCCAAGGTTTAGAACTCCTAGGTTAGAGCAACAACTACATGCAAGGTACACATTGTGCTGAATGCTGAGGATACAAAGATAAATAAGAAATAGCCTCTGTTGTTGTCAACAGTCCATCAAGTGATGGAAATTGGCAGATAACAATGACAAGAGGCTGCGATAAGTGCTGTGATAGGGGTGTGTACAAAAGGCTACTAAGAGCACGAGAAGCAAATACTTCAACCAGGAGGTCAGGGCACTTCACTAGCAGTGACTTTCCAGCTGGAATCAGAAAGATGATTTCATCAAGTAGAGGAGAACACTGCATTCTAGCCAGAAGAAATCACACATGCAAAAGCAAGCGTCAGATGGAGGACTCCAGGGTTACCAGCATTGTGTGCAGGGGCTTGGGCTTCCAAAGCAGGGATTAACGAGGTGCATCTCCCTGGAGGGTCAGTCTTATGTAGACGGAAAGAAATTAATAATGTAACAGGTAAAGTGATTTTTATGGCATTTACAAAATATTTAAAACACAGGTATATGGAACAGAATATAAACTTTACATGAATTTTTAAGATAATACAGGAAATTGTTTGTTAGATTTGTAATGCAATACCAGTTAGGTATTTCCCATCTCCCACTCTGAGATATTTTGATAAAGTTTAAGCAAAGGCAAATATTCCAAAGTAATTAATTTCATGTGTTTGGAGCATAGGTTGGGTGCAGGAAGAGGGAGGAAGGTGGCTCTGGCAGGAAATGAGGCTGAACAGTATCATCTCGATGGCTCTTACAAGCTATGCCTCAGAGTCTGTACTTCCTACACGCTGGGTGGGGGGAGTCACCGGACGCTTACAGACGAGGAAATGGTGCAATATTAGTGCTGGAGAATCAGGTGGCAGGAGAAAAGTCATGAGGCAGGAAGACCTAGAAAATTTTAGATGAGAAGTGATGAAAGTATGAACAAGGCAGTGGCACAGGGAGAAAGATTTTAGATAGAGAGGTGGTGGGATCCATAGGATAACACAGAAGAGTAAAGAAGAAGGAACTTTGAGGTTGGGCAACCAGATGGGCAAATAATGAGAACAGAAAATGGGGGGAGAAAAAGGTTTTTATGGTAGGGTAAAGACGATCTCATTTGAACCCCAAGACAACTTTGCAAATTACATGAAATAAGCAGATACAATCATGCCCAGTTTACAGACGAGTTTAACAAGGCTCTGAGAAGTGGATGGACTTGCCCAGGATCACATGTCCGGCTAAAAGAATTGAGATTAGAGCTCGGGGCTCTAAGCTGCTGGTGTGGATTCTTTCCCCTCCTGCTGTCTCTCTAGTCACATTTACAGTTAAAACCAAACAAGATAGTCATGAGTCCGGACTCAACAGTTTGGACCACATTTCGGTACACCTCAAGATAGTCTGCATCAGCTTTGGAAGCTGAGGTCTGGAGTAGGATCTCAACCTGCCCCTTAACTAGCTAGTAAGCTTAGGGAGGGAATTTAAGGGCTTCCATGAGCCCTGATTTCTTCACCAATAAAATGGAGACACTTATCCCTACCTCCAACGACATATGTGAGAAGTTAATTATTGTGTAAATAAAATATTTTAATACTCTCCCCTTACATCAAAGCTCTCAATCAGTGATACTTCTACTCTACAACCAAAAGCACCATCATCTCCATATTTTCTGCATCTCAAATGTAGTGTGACTCTATAAATAAAAGACAGAGGAGACAGCTGTCTAAGCAGGAGTGGCCCTCTACTACATAGCCCACCAGTGGGCTTCTCTGTTTGCCTGACCCCACCTGGAGATACAGACCTGGGAGAGAGGGCATTCTTTGGCTAATGTGCTCTGGTTCATCTCTTTGAGCAGTTCCTTTAAGGCATTGCGGACCGTGGCGTGGTTCCACTGCTCCGCAGGCAAGTCTTCCAACTTCGAACAACTGTAAAACAGAGCAAGAATGAACAACATGAAAACTTCAATCAAGGCCCCTGACAGCAGAGGATGTGAGTGCAGCGGTCACTCCTGGTTCCTGGGCCACTTTAGAACTGCTGAAGAACAGGGTCTAAAGTGGGCCCTAAATGAGAGAAGGGGAGCAGAACTGTTTCTCCAGGACCTTGATAGAGCCCAACAGGGTCTCTTAAAGTTAGTTATCACACTAGTCTAAGAAAAATGGTCACTTTGCATATAAAGAAATTCTTTTTTTAAAAAAAATATGATTTTTCCAATGTGCTGATGAATGGCATGGCAGTGTGTTTATAAACTTCCCTGCTGCAAATTTAATTAGTGGGCATTCCTAAGGTTAAATGTAAACAAACATTCCACCAGGTTTGCAGTTTGAAGGCCCACCCTTCACCCTTATAGAACAATTCAGATATTTTACTTTCCTAACCAAAAAGTAACTTTTAAGATAAGATACCCAAGCATTCCTTGACAAGGATGGGGAGGTTGAGTACCTATTAAAGCATAAATTCTCCAAAACGAGAAAATTCAAAACTTCTACACTAAAGGACAATACTCCTTAAATCACAACTAGCAGGCGCTTTACAATAAAAGCCTACAAAGGTCCTCTGGATTCTCTGGAATCATATCTTGTTCTGGATGCCATATATGACATAGAAAAAAAAAAGAAAAAAGAAACAATCCCAGCATCTCTGCAGCCGCAGAGTGCGTTTCTTTGAGGTGGCCATTGAAAAGCGAAGAAAAAGAGGCGCGGCGCGGTGGCTCATGCCTGTAATCCTAGCTCTCTGGGAGGCCGAGGCGGGCGGATTGTTTGAGCTCAGGAGTTCGAAACCGGCCTGAGCAAGAGCGAGACCCCGTCTCTACTAAAAATACAAAGAAATTAATTAGACAACTAAAAATATATATAGAAAAAATTAGCCGGGCATGGTGGCGCATGCCTGTAGTCCCAGCTACTCGGGAGGTTGAGGCAGGAGGATCACTTGAGCCCAGGAGTTTGAGGTTGCTGTGAGCTAGGCTGACGCCATGGCACTCTAGCCCAGGCAACACAGTGAGATTCTGTCTCAAAAAAGAAAAGGGAAGAAAAAGGTCTCCAGTGCCAGTGCATTCTTGGTAAACCTGCTACAAGAACAAAACTCACCCCTCACAACACAAGCCTGAAAACAGCAGAGGTGTTTATTCTTCAAATACTATGTACTCTGCATTTAGCTGGGCCTAGAGAACCCACTGAATAAGGGGCTGTGGAAAGTTCCCCTTTAAGTAATGATTTATCAAACTGCCCCTAGGTTACCACTTCACTGCTTCTGAAAACAAAGCATAAAACAGTTGGAATGTGGACTATAAAGATGCCGGGTGAAGTGCCCACCTTCCTTCCTCTCTCTCCTTTTTCTCATTTCGTCCAATGTCGAGAAATTAATGAAGACAGGACGTGCTGATCCCTGTAGTGAATCTATGATTGCCGGAGCAGCTTCATGAGTAAGGAAAGGCAGATGTTCAGAAACACCCACCTTTGTAATTGGATTTTCAACGTCACAACGTGATAGACATCTTGTAGCATGTCGGCCACTGTTGCGTCGGGGGCGTCTGTCACATAACTGAGGGGGAGAGGGTTCCACCTTCCCAGCTTGATTATTCCTGCACAGGGAAGAAAAACATAATAAACACATATCTGCTATTTATTAAACCTTCCTGTTGTTTGTTCAATGTTAAGAAGGTCATTCAATCGTCAACATTCAAGGCCCACACAGATATTTTACAACCTAGTGCAATAAGCTATTTCTTTCTGGCTGACAATCGAGTTAGTTAACTATACAGGAAGACGGGAATGAAAGGATGAGGTTTAATCACAATCAGTTCTTTTATGTTTTCCTGTTTCTTAAATTACTTAGAAAACCATACGGATACTTCCTTCCCCCAAAGTCTTGTTTCACATTCTAACTTAAGACTGATGCTAAATATACAGGACTGCTGATTTCATAGACAAAAAAAAAAAAAAAAAAGTAAGCCTTAAGTAAATATAAGATTCGGTTTTGAATTGTACAAGAAAATTCCTGTGTGTGGGCTCAGCACACAGTTACATCCTGACTGTGGTGTGATTCCCAGTGCGAATAGCATTTGGAGCTGATGAAGCAGTTAGAGTTCACTTCCATATCCGCATCTCACCCGGCAGAGGGGTTGTTTTCCTGGGCCAAACGCAACAGCGCTGTGATTGACCACACATCAGAAATAGCAAAGATGCCTTCGACTTACTTTCTTTTTTTCATTCCTCAGCTCTTTTTAGAGTGACAATAGTACTCTTTCCCTGTGGATTTCTGGCTGCATATGGTAAACATGCGTGACAATGGAAAAAGAGTAAAAATCCTGGTCAAACTTGGGCTACGCAGAGCAGTGATTTTAGGAATACTCTTGTTAAAGGAAGATTCATGGGATGGCTTAAGCACCATATGGTGAAAATGCGAACATTCCTAAAATAGGCCCATCTTATCTGGTACATAGGGCACATATAACATTGATGAAGAAAAATAGAGAAACCCATTTCACAAATGACGCAGGGTAACAAAAATTGTATTTGTAAGCTATGAAAAACCCAGTGGTTCTCAGGATGTCAGAAACTGTCACTCATAAAAAGCAGTAATGTCTTAGTGACAAAAGAGAAAAAAACAGCATTTTTATTTTTATTTTTGATAGTACAGGTGAGTCCAACTACATTGTTCTTTAAAAAAAAAATTTCTTATCATCAAAGATAGAAAACATCTGTATACCCAAGTGAACTTTTAAAAGCTTCGAAAAAAGATGCTTCATAGGTATGGGGCAAGATTCCAACAATAGGAAATGAACTCTTTGGTCAGGGCACGTCCTGTCCAAGATGAAATAAATGAATGCGCAATGCTTGACATCATGCTTGAAAACAGGGAATAAACAGAACAAAAATATTAAAATGATGCACTGTTTCAGTATTAAGATTTAACAATCTGGTGCTGAATATGCTGCAGTATAAATAGTGCCTGGACTCAGATCCAATAAAGTAACACAGCTCTCATTCATAGTACCGTATGTCTCCAGTTCTGGCTCCCTAAGTCTTATTTCACTTGCCAAGAAAAGCTGTTTTCTTGCGGGGATAGTTTTCTTAACATTCTCTCTCATGACAATGAAAAGTGCACAGCACGCAGCATGTAGTAGTTCTGAAATGAACATCCAGGGCCCACTGGACAGCCACTCATAGGAGGGTGGGTCTGTTTCCCTGCTTCTTTTACTCCTGATATTTGCAAGTACTAAAAAGATACCATGTAACATGTCTAACATATTTCCTTTTTTAAAAATCATTCCACAATTTTAAATTCCCTTCAAAAGTCATTATCATGATCACCCATAAGTTGAGGAAAAATGAAGTCAGCAACTGTGCACTACAATAAGTAAGTAGCAGAAGCAGGTTTTGTGGGTCACTTTGGTTACCAAGAATATGAAGGTTAATATGAAGAAAATGAACCCTAAAAACTTTAATGCACAACTCTACAGGAGATTCATCCATGTTGTTGTGTCAGTAGTTCATTCCTTTTATTGTTGAGAAATGTTCCATTATAAGAATACAGCACGATGCAGTCAAACATAACAGAATATATCTGTATGATTTCATTTATACAAAATACAAGAACAGGCAGGACTAATTTATGGGGACAGAAGTCAGAGGGACAAGAGGGAGCACTGACTTATGTCCAGTAAAGGGACATAAGAGGATTTTCTTGTTTGGGCTGGTGTTTGTATGGGTATAAAAATTGTCAAAATTCATCCCACCAAACACTTACTATGCATACATTTTATTGTATGCAAACTATATCTCAATTTAAAAAAAGTAGAGGGGAGGAATCTCTACAGGAAGTAATAGACAAATCACTCTACTGGAAATAGTAATCTCCATTTAGGTAAATTCTCTCCCCACCTTGACGAGCCGGAAGGAGACTTGTTTGGGCTAGAATTAGACACACACAGGTGTTTTCACAACATTTAATACCTCCACACAGAGCAGCTGCTACAGGTTGGTTTCTACATCTTGGAAGAGAGCTGTTGACGCATGCTATTTTCTCAGGCGATGGGAGGTGGTGCGTGCTTTCACTTTTTTGCACCATATTGACTAACCTGCACGGTCCTAGAAGTCATGTTCTTTGCCCAAGTATTTATCAGGGTCTTCAGGTGCAAGGTCTGCTAGGAGAGCTATGTCCAGAAGGCCACTCTCCCCCAGCCAGGTAGGGACTTGGAGCAACTCTTTTTAACAGGCCTTTTCTCCAAATGGGGTCTCTGTCTAATGTACTACTGTATTAATCCCTTTTGGAAACATTCCTTAGAATAGTCCTCCCCTCCCCTGATATAAAATAGACAAAAATATTACTTGGAATAGTAGTCAAGTGTTAACTGAGGAAATCAAATTGGGAAGCAGTATACGACAGTGACTAAGAATGCCAGGCCTCTGAGTCAAATTGCCTCCGTTCACATTCTGGCTTCACCACCTACTAAATGTGTAACCCTAGCAAGTTACTTAATTTCTCCACACCTCAATCCTCTCACCCGTAAATTGGAACAATAAGAGTATTGATCTTATAAAAAATATTGTGCAGATTAAATGTAAAACCCTTAGTACAGAGCCTGGATATAATTTGATCTCGACAAATGTTTAGTCATTATTTAAAGATCTTTTAATGCTTCTTAAAGGGAAGATACAGTTGATTTCAAAAAATACTGACTCAAGGAATTTTTTATGACCGCATTAGCTTTTCAATCTTCGGTCATGTGCCTGCAGAAGGCCCTCGTTTATTTTCAGTCACAAAGGAGGCCTGCACATCAATATGGCCCATCTTCTATGCCCCTCGTTCATCTCTTCTGCCCTTACTCCTCAGTGGCTCCCTTACTTTTACCTACTAGTAGGCTCATATCGCCTCTACTTTGAAACAAATGAAAACATTATGACGATCTGTTTCCTCAGTCTCTTACTCTTTGCCTCACCAAACCTACTATAAGCATACCTCTGATTTCCCCATCAGTCCTCTACCCATGGATATCTAGTTTCAACTTTTTCTGTAAGGAAATGAAAGGTTGGGTTCCCTTGAGTTGCAAGGTAACATCACTAGCAAGTAGCAGAGTTGAGATTCATTTCAAAGACCATGTTCTCACACTTCTTGTTATCCTGTCAGTCATACTGGCTCAAGTGTGTGGCACACCAGAAGAAAAGAGTGGAGAGAAGTTTGGTTACAATTTTTGGAAGGCCTTGAATGCCTGACTCAGTCTCACACTGTATGGGTCCAATGTTAGGAGTAAAGTCTGGAGTCAGAGGTGAATTTATGTCCGGCCTTCTCTGCTTGTCAGCTGTGAGGCTTTGGGCAAGTTGTTTAGTCACTCTTAGGGTCAGTTTTCCTACCTGAAAAATGCGGATAATAAAAATTCCTATCCTTTAGGGTTATTATGAGGCCTTAAATGAGAATCAGACTTTAGCACTGGGATTGTTACATAATAAGTGCTCCGTAAAAGTTAGGGGAAAATAGACCCCTCCAAATTTAGACTTAACACCATCAAAACAAAGCTTTAGGAGACTAACCTATACAGGTTAAGTATCCCTTATTTGAAATGCTTGAAGAACTGGAAGTGTTTCCGTTTTCAAATTTTTTCAGATTTTAAAATAGTTGAATTATACTTACTTCCAAAATCTAAAATGGTCTAGTATTTCCACTGAGTCAGCACTCAAACAGTCTCAGATTTTGGAGCATTTCAGATTTTGGATTTTCAGATTTGGGATGCCCAACCTGTATTGGAATGCAGGTGGATTAAAAGAGGGAAGCATTCTGAGAGGAGAAAAAAAGAGCTGAAATAATTCAGGCAGGTGTGTCTAATTACAACTATAATATAACAACCTCTTGCTGGCTTCTAAGAAGGGATGCAGATCCCACCAAACGCTATAGTGCAGTGAAGGAGGACAAAGAGGAAAGAACAGGTCATATGCCCTTTGGGGATAATATCACAGCACTGGAGAAATCTCGGTACTAATGGCGTGACTTCAGTATACAGATGTTATTTCTAACACTCATACTCTATAAGTAGGTTTTGTAGCACCAATTTGAAAAATGAGAAAAACTAATGATGATTAAATTAGAAAGTATTAGACAGACACGCACACACATACACACATACCCTGAGCCTAGCCAGGCACACAGTAGATGCTCAGTACATAGTGATTCCCATTTCTTCGCTGAACACATATCACACTCTCACTCTGCCTGGTGTATGGATCCCCAATATTCACGTCTAGAAATCTAATACATTCCTCAAATTTTGCCCTGGGAGTAATTCTAACCCTGATCAACCTACCTAAAATAATTCTTTCTGTACAACACTACACAATACGCTTGTGTATCTTATAAGAAACTGATTTTATCACAATATCCCTTACAGTATGTACGTTACCTTACAGTTCGCAAAGCATTTTATACAACCATTAGTTCATCCTCATGAAGACAGCAGGGAGTCAACATCCTACCTGGCCACGAGCTGAAAATCAAAGGATGGTGACTTTTCAAGGACATCAGTGGATGACAGCCAGGACTAGAACCTGGGCTTCCTTTTGCAAGTTTTTGAACTACTGGACCAATATCCTTTCCACTCAGCTCTGCTAATGCTACCCTGAGGATGTGCCCATGTGCCAGTACTCTACCGCACAATGGGCCCCTGGAGAGCAGGGCTGTAGTGCATCCATGTCACACATCAGGCAGGGGCCTGACATTTAATGTTAAACAAAGGAACAAATGAGCAAACAGGTGACAAGCCCAGAAGAATGAAGAGCCAGCTACACTTGAAATTTCTCTGGAAAAAGTAGTTTCCCATAACAGTGCCATTTCAAATGTGAACATTGTTTCCCAAATCATCTTTATTATTTCCAAGGAATTTATCATCTGCAAACATTTAGAAAATGCCTGGTGCTGAAGACTATTACAGATGCAGTTTCAGGGTCTTTGAGTCACAAATTATGGGCCTTTATTTTGGGGTTGAAATTCATACAAATGTTAACATGATTGAATTGAGCACAATATAAATAAGACTGTTTATATCCAGACAAAACTGTTCACTAAAATATAGAGTACCAATTCACTCATTGTGTAATATGTTCAGACCAAATAACAAAATGCAATTGTAGGTAAATTTCCCATTAGTGACATAAAATTAGGTTTGGAATGGAGGCAATTTTTGTCTAAAATTAAAAAGATGCAATAATGGAAACCAGTTTTTTTCTCTCTCAATGCAGTATTCTGCCAGAGTCAAAGAGCTGACATTTCACAAAAAGAAATATCAATAGTTTGTGTTCATATGTTTTTTGTATTTTTATCAGTTTGTAATCTACCTCAAAAAACCAAATACTATTCCCAGTAAATGCACAATTTATATCTTTAGTGCTATTTGCCTCTAATTATGTAAAAACAGGAAGGCCAAGGCAGGGGGATCACTTGAGGTCAGGAGCTCGAGACCAGCCTGAGCAAGAGCGAGACCCTGTCTCCACTAAAAAATAGAAAAAAATTAGCCGGGCAACTAAAAATAGAAGAAATCAGCCATGCGTGGTGGCACATGCCTGTAGTCCCAGCTACTCGGGAGGTTGAGGCAGGAGGATCGCTTGAGCCCAGGAGTTTGAGGTTGCTGTGAGCTAGGCTGACACCACAACACTCAAGTCTGGCAACAGAGTGAGACTCTGTCTCAAAAAAAAAAAAAAGAAAGTAAAAACAAAAGAGTGGTGATAATACACATTATAATTGACCAATATTTGATTCACACTTTTAGAAAGTCAATCACTTCTGAGGATAAAATAAAATGTGGTGATAATACAATATAATCAATGGAATATTAGAAGAGTTTATATTAAGCACAAATCATTCATTCATTCAATAAATTTTTCCTGTATGTCTCCAGCATAAGTCACTAAGATGCAAAGATAACCCAATACACACCATCTCTGTAATTATGGAGCTCAAAATTGACCAGAGAAGCTTATTACTGCTAAACACATAGCTAAGTGAAACCACTCCTAAAATAAACCAACATGATAGCTCTAACCTCCTGTACATCAAATATGAGAAATATTTACTTCATAAAGGCCTACAACACATCGCCTGTAAAGTACATAAGAAGAGTTCTCACAGTTTGCAGTGGCATGTAGATAAATTCTGATAAACTAGGTATATATTGGATATACTGTAGAATAAAGCACACTAATCAATCTGTGAAACAGATATGCAAACCAGCAAGATATTAGTAGTATTATTATAATGCAGCTTGATGGATAATTTTCTTTCATCCCAGGTGCATTTTAACATTAATTTTAAAAGCAAAGTGAAAACTCAGCCTGGGAAAAAATGAGACATTAGCTTTAATATCCAAAGGCTGGGGTTTATATATCTCATAACTCCCTGGAAAAGAGCTCAACAAAAGAGTGTCAATAAAAACCCCAGCCTCAGAATAACTAAGCCTTGGGGCTTCTGGTTCTCAGCATTATTTCCACAATATACCAACTGCTGATGAGGCTTCTTGTAAAAATAGGAAAACTCATGACATTGATTGCATCTGTTTATCCTCCTCAGAGTGGTCTTGTCCTTATGCTATAGCATATAATTTTCTGTTGTTCAGCTTTGCTTTGTTAAAGAAATTAAAAAATGTCTGTCCTATATAATAAGAGCATAGAATTATTTATCCATAAATCAGTTCACAGGAAATCACTACCCAGCAGTATATAATAACTCAGCTTGTGTTTCTAACCCGTGGCCTGACTGTGGTATATCATCAAATTGTAGCAGTAAAGAGGCATAAATTGTAGCTATTATTGCTAAATCTGTGACGGGTATGACTTTTCAATAAGAGGAAAAAGGACAAAACAGAAATGGTTTTTGAAGTACACATATTTTCCTTTTTAATGCATAGCTGAGCAGTACCCCAATACAACTTACTGAAATAAACCAAACTCTTCTACACCTTCTTCTTTGATTTTAAAGACTCTCTCTCTTTATTTCAAATGGCTTGCTTGCATTGGGGTAAAAGTAATGGAAAATGAAATAGCATTCTATGGGCATCTTACATTATTCAAGTGCCTTTTTAACTTACACAAATTAATGAAACCTCACAACATACTTGTCTGGGAGCCTACAATGTATTTAATCTTGCATTTATAACAATACAAAAGGAAACACCAGACAAAAATAAATAATTCAGTGATTCAGAATAAATGTTGAGGCTATACTGTTACATAAATTTATCTAAAAATCAACAGTGTGTGTGTGCGTGCGCGCGCGCGCCCACACACACACACACACACACACACACACACACACACACATACTGAATGCACTGGTTCCTTCCCCACAGACAGCTCCTCTACTTGCAACAATTAAGATATCATTGATAAACACAAATAAGGTAGTTTTTCCGAGATCAGACGAGATCAGGCGTATTCAGGGTGGTATGGCCGTAGACAGGTAGTTTTTAACTGTTTTAGAATACTAACTTTTATTTCTAAATCCTATGTGTATCTTTCAGGGGAAATTATCAAGAAGATTATTAGTATTTAAAAACTCAAATTAATTTTAGAGTGCATTCTGAATAAACTATAGTTGATATACAGCTGCCTGTCACCCTTTTTTTGAGTTGACTACCCCCTTACACTACAGAAATGTTTCATTTAAAAATTATATACAGTACCATTTGGTGCCTTGTAATTCTATATATGGCTCTTACATTTTGCAGCATAAAGATTTTGTCTCATGTAATAGATGCTGCTTCACATTTGGGAAACGTTATGTTACAACCCTGACTTATATTAGATTATTTAATATAAGCACTAAGTAACTAGACTAAATTAATAAAGACCTTACTGAAACAAACAAAAAAAAAAAAAAACAGGGAGAAAGAGAGAGAGAACAAAATTATTCCACAAATTAAATAAAACTTTCTGAAGTTGGTATTTTAGAAAGCTTTATTTAATTTTCAAAATTCCAATTCTTCTGAAAAACAGCCAAAATATTGGTCAGGATATGAAAAAAATATGGTTGGTATTCAGTTATTTATTTCATAAGAGTGTCATTTAAAACTATTACATGGAGAAATAGGACAAATGAGAAAGAAAAGTGTTACGAGAAATTACTTCTAAACTGTCACTGGTTAAAAACTATTTCATCTGATGTATTTTCTTATTATTCTAAGTTTAATCATTATCTAAAAGAGTTTTAAATTAAAGTACTAATTTTGGCAGGTAACACAAACAAGCTTCTTTCTTTTTTTCCCTTCTTTTCTATTCAGAAACACATTTGCATCAAAAGATTTCCCCCTAACATTTGCCCCCCTGAAATATCTTCAATAATTAAAGAGACAGAGAGAAAAGCATAGTTTTTTTAAACAAACTTCACTACATTCTAGCAGATGCTATTCATGACTTACGTTTAGCCAGTGTTTCTGCATCCTCTGGGGTAAGAGGTATCCACTGAAGATCTAAAAATACAGTTCCCTCACATATTTCTCATCCTGATTAATTACATGTATTCTTTTCAGATGGGAACTAAAGTGTTACAACAGGTTCACCTGAGGACCTGGTCTTCTAGGTACTCTATCACTGGCTCAACACACTTGGAAACCTATCCATTGCGTGCTCCCAGTCATATATCCCACAATTATCCTTCAGGCATACTCTGTTTCCTATAATTTAGGATTACATAATACCTAATCTTAAGGGCAATATTATGATAGTATGTAGATTATCAAAGAAAATGCTGCCATATAATATGAAGGCAAAAGTATACTCGTTGATGTTGTACACTTCTATTCATGTTCCAACTAACCTGATTT
Source organism: Propithecus coquereli (assembly GCF_000956105.1). Classification (NCBI taxonomy): domain Eukaryota; kingdom Metazoa; phylum Chordata; class Mammalia; order Primates; family Indriidae; genus Propithecus; species Propithecus coquereli. The sequence continues at coordinate 5,933,760 of NW_012135303.1, read as the reverse complement.
CATACTAATTTCTTAAAAAACTACAAGACGTGGAAGCAACTATGGCTGTAACTCATAAAAGTGGCAATGTTCATAAATGTACATATCAGGTACATTTTCATATATACTTTGTTATAAACCTAATAATATATATGGTTTCCAAGTTTCAGATATTTTACATTCAAAGATGTTCTGACAGTTCCTTGATTTATATTATTTTGGAAATGTCATATTTAAAGGTCACAAACCAAACTTTAAAATATGCCACTACTGTTTTAATGGCTATAAGAGAAACCAAGGGTCCAATACATAGACGGTGCTCTCTCAGTAGCCAAATGCTTCTTGAATTGAATCAAAGGTATACTTATAGTCATAACATACATGGTGATGAATAATGAAAATGGCCAATTTGAGCCCCCTAAAATATTCAGCCATGTCAGAAAAATGCCACAAGAATCAGTGGACAACTGAACTGTGTAAGAGACTTAGAGATTACTCCTAACCGAATGTCTAGGTATCCTGTCGCAGGTGGACCAGACAGAGATGATTTGGAAGATAGGGGATGGTCAGAAGTGGATCCTTTTTCCCAAGAATTTTCAGATTGGTAGTCAGATGAAGAGAATGGGTTCCAAGGTCATCCTTAGAGCAGTCATAGGCACCTCTGTAATAAAGTTTCAGGGGCAGATCCTAAGACATGCTCATAGTAAGTCAGGTTTGGGAATCACTGTCCAACATGCTGGGGGAAAGCAAGGACCTGGAGCACTGAGATCAATCCACTGATTCTCCTCCAGAGAAGAGCAGGAAACTAAAAAATTCCCTGACTTCTTTTTTTTAAGTTCACCAGCAAATATTCTCATTACTGTCAAGAAGGATACTCAAAGAGAAAGAGGAACAATATTATGGCATGTAAGAAGGGATACGGGGTTGGGGTGCATTTTAACTATGTTATGTTTCTTTTTAAGTATGAAGGATTTGTCATGGGCTGAACCGGCAATACCCAGGGGGAGAAAATTACAAATAACTTGTTTTAACAACCCTAGCTACAGCTCCATCAGCATGAGGATGCCTACAATACAGAAGGGTACATGATGTGCACATATAAGAAAGCCATTTTGTTGGAAGAACAGCAGGCTTGAAATCTAGAGATCGGGTTTTGATCTTGGATCTGCACCCTGTTGTCTGTAGCTCGGCACCTGTGGGCAACTCACTTAACCTCTCTGGGCCTCTATTATTTTCTTCTATAAAATGGAGATTTAAAACTAAACACAAAATAAAACAAACCAACCAAAAAAAAAAACTCCCCTGCCTGAATCACAGGATGGTAATTATAATTAAACAACATGAGTTAAAGTGCACTGAAAATTATAAAGTGCCATATAAACATATGTCGGCATGCATGAATTGTAAGTTAACATAAAAGAGGTAAGCATTACATTTTTTAGGATGTTTTTAAGAAAAAGCCACCTTTACTTAAAAGCAAAAACTTGAATCTTTTAAAATGTCACTGGCTACACAGCGAGTCATCTGATGTAATCGAAAGACAATCGATTTCCAAGGGCTTGGAAATTTGTCCTATCTTGGTGATCAGGGCCATTTACTCTCTTTTGCCATCTTTAGGAGGGCCTGAAATCTTAGAGAAGGCATCAGGAGCTGCATTTCACCACCCGCCCTCCACTACAAATGATCCCAGAGATCCTTTGCACTTGTAAACATCTGGCATCTTTATTGCCCACTAGACTGTAAATTCCACACACAGCACAGTGCCTGGCAGATGACAGAGGCTCAAAGAGTGGATGGATGGATGGATGGATGGATGGGAGGAAGGAAGGAAGGAAGGTTGGCTCACTTTGCCATAGCCCACAGGCAGCACCAGCCTACTTTGCAGATATGCCTTGTGCTCCCTACCCAGACTCTGCCCCAGCATCCCACCAACCCTGAACAAATAGAAAATTGAGTTCCCATCCTCTTGGCAGCCTGGATATCCAGGAAGACCAGCACAAGAGATGTTCTAGACAACTGATAAATGCACAGAGAAAAGCTCCAGTTGCTGAAGCCCTCAAAGCAAATCTCCTTGTGGAATTCACTCTACCCCTAGAGACTTATCAATGATCTCCATGGCCCCTTGCAGGTCTGACATTCTAGATTAACACATTGACTGCCACACTACCAAAAAAAAAAAAATTCCTTGGGGCTATGACGTTTTGTTACAAAAACAGAACAAAAACTTCAGAAAAAAAATGATCTTATTTAATTTAATGAGAAATTTGTTATTTTTTATTGTTTTCTCTGTGTGAGCTACATGCAACTTGAAAAACAGTTCTTGTAGCTCTCAAGGTCAAGAGACGCCTGAGTTACATATGCTGCGTGAGGCCCCCGGGCTCAAAACTACCATGAGTTAAATACAACTCACAGGGCAGTTAATGTGTTAAAATGATGCCCAAATACTTTTGGGCTCAATAATTAAGGCTTTGATTATTGTCATTTTAAAAATACATTAAGCCTTCAAAACTGTAAAAATAAACTTAACATTGAACTGGTGGATCGATTTTCTTTCATTAAAATTCTACTTTTCTAAAAAAAATAATGGCAAGCACCCAGCTTTGTGTTTCTCAGGGAGGGCTCATTTTTAAACTTTCAAAGTATAGTAAACAACTTCTAAATTCAGGATAATTGAAGGCCTGCCAGTTGGTGAGCAAAACAATGGCTTTCATATCAACCAAAAAAGGGAACATGGCTCAATCAGGTTTTTTTTTACTTGACTATCATTCTGCCAACTGCACTTCTTACTAAAATAACAAAAGCTGCTGCCTACAGACTACTTATGGACTTCTACCTGAATAAATATAATTGTGTTCATTAGTTCTTTACATAAAAATTATTAGCTAAGAGTAACCTTCCTAAGGATCCTTTTATGTTAATAAAAGGCAATTAACACAATAATTAGGACAAGTAAGACACTTTCAGATCAATTTTGCATTTCCATTGCACCAAACAGAATAAATTGTTTATATGCCTTCACAAAAATAAGTAATTTCCTCTCCTTATAGATGTACCTGTACATGGCCAACTAAGTCCCTAGCATAACCCACATATGTAAATAAACCTAATTCATTTAGGATGTATGATAATAAACATTAGAAGGAAGGTACAGAAATCTCAAAATTGTCTAATTTTAGATACTAATAAATTCCCCAGGAATAACTACATACAAAGACCCTCAAAATATCAATAAGACATACTTTTATTGAGGGCTTTAAAATATAAAAACTGGTAAGGAAGATGAGAAGATGATAGGAGTTATATGAAAGCTAATACTGTAGATTTCTATTGTGCTCTATTAGGCAAAAAAAAAAAAAAAACCTGCAAAGGGGCCCTCAAGAGCTTATGTGTCATGTGGATTTTTGTTTAATCCAACTATCCTTAAAATAACTTGAGTGGTGTTTCACTTTGATTCCAACATCAAACCACCATCAACTTCCTACCCCTAAAAGGAAGGAAAGTCACAAATCTCAAAAATACATTAGATCACTCAGGTCACTAAGTTAAATGAGCAAAAAAAAGTGGGGGACGATCTGTTTAATCTCACTTTGTGTTACTATTTTATATTGTTTTGCTTTTGTTGTTGTTTTAACATATACCTTCTATAATACATGGGGAGGACAGACAGCACAGAAAATATTCACTACAGGAAAACTGATTTTCATGATGTCTAATTTTTTGATTACTGATGATATATTAGTAGGCTCAAATTTGTCTCTACTCATTTTTAGGTGTTCAATAAATGTTTTACCATAATCACTTTATAATGATCCATCAAGAAACTGGGCATTATTTTAAGCTTATTGTGGTATTGCTGCATTGCTACACTAGAATAAGTAGTTAACCAAATTGTTCAATCCACATCAAAATTAATTTGTACCAGAAACAAAGAGCAAGTCATTAATTTTTAAGTTCTGATATAACACTTTTCAGTATGACTCATAGTAAGTTAAACTTACGTAAGTTAAAATGCCCATGGACATTTATTTATCGTTTTGTGGTTCTTACACACTCGGATACATCTCAAAACCAGTAACAATCAAGCAAATACTACCTCATTGAGTACCCTAGCCTGGTGTCTGACACTTAGTAGAGGCTCAAACAAATTGCTTGTATAATAATGTTGTTGGCCGGCATGGTAGCTCACGCCTATAATCCTAGCACTCTGGGAGGCTGAGGCAGGAAAATTGCTTGAACTCAGTAGTTCAAGACCTGCCTCAGCAAGAGCAAGATCCTGTCTCTACTAAAAAAAAATAAAAATAAAGAAAGAAAGAAAAATAATGTCGAAATATGATTATGTTCTATGAACTATAATGAAACCAAAAATGATTGTAAATTTCCTTCCTAATCACATCTATGTTATATATAATTTTCACACTTAATTTGTACTTTGCCAAGTAAAATAAAGAAATAAGAAACGAAAGTTTTGCAATCTTGCTCCCAAATTACTTGATGATACAAAATATTAAGTTGGGGTGGTGCATGTAATAATGCTTACAATAAACCAGAATAAGGTCCAAAAAAAATCTTTTATTCATTTATAAACCATTCCATGTGAAGCAAACCCATGTAAAGGACTTTCATATGGTATTTTGGGCACTGCTACTTCTCCCTCTGGTCTATCCATGATGACGTAGAATATGTCAACTGTTAAATATGTTTCTTGCCCTACCATGGGCAAGAATTAATTTGAGTTACAAAATGACTTCACATGAGCTATTGCTCATGTTAAATATCCAGCAATTTTCAACATGGGCTAGATTTTAGGCAACTGACAAAGTGGATTCTACTTTCTATAAATGCTTATGCACCCAAACCTGGAGATAGGGACCCAATTTTGTCTCTTTGAACTTCCAATCCCTGCTCAGTTTATACAAACCTTTTACTCTTTTCCCACGAAATAAAATTATTAGTACCAAATATTGTCTTAAAATGTGCTCTAGTAGAGTCATAAGAGATGCTTGAGATTTTCATATGTGCTGTCTCTATTATCCTTTTGGAAGATAATTAATGCTTCACAGGGAGCACTCAAAATACCTGTTGGAATAATCCAAAAATTCAACTGACCAGAGTGGGTATCCTTACACAAACATTCATTCTGGATAATTTAAGATATTTGCTTTTGCTAATGTAAGGCCTACAGATGTATCTTACAAAAATGACAACAGCATTTTGCATTTGGAATGTAGAAGAAAATGACTTCTCAAAGTAGTCACAGCACAAAGGGAGCTGACAGTCTCACTGGTCTCTGGAAATCCCAATGTCTTCAGGGAGATGCCAAGTGAAAATGGAAGAAATTATAAACACTGAGGGTATTCTGCCTCATCTACACACAGAGAAACTGCTCTAATGTAATATGACCCATGGTTACTAGTGAAAATATCACCTTCCTTGTTACCTTATCCCCAACAAATACATTTCTGTTTTAATGGAAAAGATTCTGGTTCACACTAATCAGGCCCAACGGAAGGCCATATTAGCAATTTGGCAGGTGCCCGAGGGCCATACCTAATCTGCATAAAATGAAGCAGATTGCAACCGCCCTCATCTTTTTTATTTTTAAACTGGTTTTTGAAGCGGAGCATACATAAAATCTCAGAGGGAGAGACAGGAGATGGTAGTGCATACATTTTCCTTCATGTCTTTATTTTCACTCTTTTTGTACAAACCATTTTCCTGAATGGCTATTTACCTAAACAAAGATAACAAAATAAAAGGTACAAGGAAAAGGAGTAGGCAGTAATCACAAATGTTAGGGAAAAAAAGTCATATGTTTTCATAGAGCTTCATAATCCTCTATAATTTCAAAAAATTTGAAATTAATGTTTCTATATTTGTGAAGACATGCTAAGTGGAAATGTATCTGGAATTAGGGAAAAGGCCACAGCTAGCAAAGAGTCCATGACTAACAATTAATTGTACACCCATGATCTTCTAATAGAGAAAAACATTGTATTAAGTATCACTATTATCATCTCAATATTGGCTTCTGCTGCTCACAAAATAATTTAAAGTGACCATGCTCTTTATATTGCAGAAATTTATAATCAAAGTCATTCAGTTCAAGCATGGGTGAATCTGAAAAATAAGACAACAATAACGAATAGTGATTAATGCAAGTCACAAAATCTGGGAAAAAAGAAAAATCCACAAAGGTTAGCATATATCAGATAATTTTTTTTAAATGGAGTTAATGCAGACTTGGAAGTCAAAAGAGAATACCATGATGAAAGGATTTGGGGTTTTGTTGCTTTAGAAAGACGTATAGAGGTGCTTAGCAGGGTGCCATGGAACAAAAGGTTGCTATAAACAAAATGGTTCTACCTTAGAGAAGCCATATTTTACGTACATTCCCTACCTTGACAGGATGGATGGTAGAATTAACATCAAGAAATAGGAAATGTCAGGTGGTTTTGAGGAAAAAGATAAAAGGATCTTGAAGTTGCTTCATGGGGCAATGAGAACTTAGTGCAGAGCATTAGGGAATGATTAAGAAATACCAATCTTTCAATATCAACAAAAGGCACATGTTTTCTAGAGCCATAGAATCTGGGTCATAGGAAACTGCTGAATAACCTAGGCCACAGAGAGCCTTAAAGACTGTTGCAGTAGAGAGAAAAAAAGAGAATGAATGTCGGCAACCTTGAAAGAAACAATGGCATCTGAAGATAGGCAAAACAGAAAGGCGGCTGTGATACTGATGGGTAGCAAAATATGTCACTCCAAAATACGTCACTTTGCATATCGATTATTTTGAGCTGAAGACAATTGAGAAGCAGATATAGATGCACATATTAATAAGCTTCTGTTTGTTTTTCTTCTGTTAATCTGTCTTTTGTCAGTCACAATGGCCTCCACCTCAAAGGATTCTTGAAGGCATTAAATGAGATAATACGAATTCAGGTTCTTAGTAAATTCTAAACTGCTAACCAAACACAAGCTGCTGCTATTAATGTTGACTTTTTATAAAGAGTAAACACAAGCTGGAAACAGTGGCTCACACTTATAATCCTAGCACTTTGGGAGGCCGAGGCAGGAGGATTGCTTGAGGCCAGGAGTTTAAGACCAGCCTAGACAACATAGCAAGACCTCATCTCCACAAAAAAACAAAAAAAAATTAGCCAGGCATGGTGGCGCACACCTGTATTCTCTACTCAGGAGGCTGAAGCAGGAGGATCACTTGAGCGCATAAATTCAAAGTTTTGGTGAGATATGATAGCGCCACTGCACTCCAGCCTGGGCGAAAGAGCAACACCCTGTCTCAAAAAAGAAAAAAGGAAAGAAAGAAAAAAAGAGTAAACACAACAATAAAGAGTTAAAATGACTGACTCCTTGTTTAGAATCTTAGAGGGAGAAGGGCATTATTTTCTCTGACAGTGGGTAAGAGGGAAACTCCTAAAGAGTCAAGTAAATGTTCAAACACATTGAATTTGAAGTGGTGATAAACAATCAATCTTTGAAGTTTTAAAGATAAAGGTAAGATTTAACAAAGTAAGAGAAAATTTCATGTTTGACTAGGCAAAGACATATAGCTAAGGATTCTTGAGAGTGAAGACCATTTTGCAATTTTGGGGTATATAGAGAAGCAGATAAAACTCCAGGTGATCGCAAAGACCCTGCATTTGTAAGTTCTATACTATGTGTCAGATACTTTGTCATTGTATTAATTTTCACAAAAAAATCCTATGATATAGATATGAGTATCCCCATTTTAGATTAGGATAGTTAACTTGCCTAAGGTTAAAAGGATGTTAAATGGCAGACACTGGAATCCAAGTTTGCCTAATTCCAAAGCCCATATTCTTTCCCCCTCAAGTTACCTCTTCCCCTCTAGAGAACGCCTGTTTAGCCTTCGGGACCCAATCCAAACAATACCTCCAAAGGGAAGACACTTTTCCTAGTCCTCTGAGAGAATTAACGTCACCACACTTTGTATTTACTCATGAGGTAAAAAACTATACAACTGATGTGAAATCTCTTTTTTCCATTAAACTACATACTACTCAATGGAGCTTCATTTTAATCCTTCTTGTAGCTCCAGCACTGAACTGAGTACCTTGCATAAGAGAGACGGCCAATAAACATTCTGGCAAATGAATAAATGAAACTTAAAGATTCCAAACTGCCATCAAGTAATTTGATCCCAATTCTTTCATGCTATTATTTTTATTAACTACCCTTATTCATTTATCCAGGGTCAACTATGAGCCAGGCAGAGTTACCGTAGGTGTGGTGCCATTAACACATTTATGCATTATGCCATTTAATCTTCAAATTATTCCTATAAAGTAAGAATTATTTCCATTGTACAGATGAAGAAACAGAAGCAGAAAAAGATTAAACAACTTGCTATAGACACATAATAATAAGAACGATGACAATAATAACAATGTCATTAATTAAGTGCCTATTTGTGCCAAGCACAGTGCTAGGATTTAACATACATTATCTCTTAATCTTCACAACAGATCAATAAGGTAGGTGTTATCATCTCGTTTCGTAGATGAGAATACTAGGGAACAAAAGGCTAAGCAGATTCTCAAGATTACACAGCTAACAAGCACCATAACTATTATCTAAATTTAGGTTTTTATGACTCCAAAGCCCACATTCTTTCCACTACATCAAGATCCCTTCTACTATATTATGTTGTCTAACTCTTTCTATTTTAAATACCTGAGATAAGCACTTGAGATAAAATAAATCTCAAATTGACTATTTAACCTACATTGGTTACATTTAATAATGGGTCGGTAAGAATTAAAAATAACACATATGGCAGAAAAAAGGAATGTAGGCCTGATTCAATGAATTGAATCAGTTATATTTTGTTGGACCCAAAAATATTATGTATATCTTTTGAACATAGAAAGCTGAGTACTACTAATAAATATTCTTTTCCAGATGTATCACTAAACTTTTTCATTCATTCATTCTTTTAACATTTATGGAGTGTTCACCCAGGCACTAGAAGTACAGGATGGTGAACAAGATAGACGTGCTGCCTACACTCATGAAACTTAGGTCTACGCAGTCTAATCAATAAGCAAAGACACAATTAAAAATTTAAGAAGTGCTAGGAAAGAAAATAATAGAATACTATGAGAAAGAATAATCAGGTGGTCAGGGAAAATGGCCCAAGGGATGCAAAAGAACCTGCTTTGCAAAGAGTGTTAAAGAAAGGGTGCTGGGCAGAAGTATGGAAAAGAATGTGTGATGGTCATAAAACAAGAAAGTCTGGGCTGGGCTGGGCTGAGAGATTCAAGGAAGCCCAGCCTGGCTGGGAGCAGGCTTTGCAGAGTAAGTGGTTGAGGATGGAGACCAGAACAGATTAGAAAGAGCCTTGCAGATCATGGCAAGTATTTAGATTTTACTTTAAATTAAACAGAAAAGCAGGGAAGGGTTGTAGGCAGATGAATGGCATTATTTAGCTTTTGTGTTTAAGTCTTCACTGAGGCTACTGAGGAATCTGACCTGAAGTGGATCGGGAGGGAAAGGCAGAGATGGCAGTTGGGTGGCTGTTGCAAAGGGTCAGGTGAGAAGGGTTGGTAGCATGGACCAGGTGGAAGCTGTGGAGATGGAAAAAATTGAACACTTCCAAATCTTCCTCAATATTTGATCCATTATCACTGAGCCCCTTGGCACTGAAAAATCAATTATACTGCGGGGAACATGAGAGAGTTTCAAAAGTACTGGAAATGTTCTATTTCCTAAGCACAACGGTGGGTACAAAACTCTTCTTTTGTTATTTATTCTTTAATACTAAACATATATATTACTTATATTCTTTTGCAAGCATGGCATATTTCACAATAAAACATTTAAAGATATCAATGCTATGAGTTTTAAATGACTTATATCTTAGAATACTCAGATGTGGCAGTCTTGTAATTTCAGGCATGCTTTAAAAATTCCTCAGTTCGACCCTTACATCAGGACAACAAAGCTCTTCCCCAGCTCAAATTCTACTGAAACTGGTAATTTCTAGTACCAGGTTAATTGTAAATAATGGAAAACTGTAAGTCAACCTTAAAATCTGAAATTTGACAATGTAACACCTTAAATGTCAGTGAAAATCAATCATGAGTTTGTCAGCTGGGAATAGAACCCAGACTTTTAATTATTGTCCATTATCTTAATTATTAATCAAAAATATAGAATGACATCTAGATACAAAGATGTTTATTAAAGAGCTATTCACAAAAATAAAAAGTACTCTAAACAACCTAAATTTCTAAAACAAATGGAACAGTTAAGTAAATTATAGCATACTCACACCATCAACCGTTAGAAAGTGATTAAAAATTAATACCATGGAAAATGTTTATCACATCATGTGAAAAATAAGATATATAGATTTACTATAAGGAAAGAAAGAAAAAGAGACTGTGAGGGGTGTAAAGAGGACTTTATAAGCAAAATTTTTATGATAAGAAATATCTTGGACCACAGGTGACACCAAGGGGGAACTTTACTTTATCTTTCACACCATTTTGTATTTTTCATATTTTCTACAATGAGTGTGTTTATTACTTTGAAATTGTTGTGCTCTCCCTGCAAATAAAGCAAAGCAACCTACACACAAAAAGGACGCTATCTGCATTCAGAAATCTCAGTTCTTTTATAAATTCCCGACTATTTTCAGATGAGAAACCTTCCAATTTAGAAATCTTTATATAGAAACATGAACAGTTACAATGTCCCTAAGAGGCTATTAAGCAAGAAAGGCTTGACAGTCAAAGTGGCTAGATAGGAACACCAACAAATTAAATCAATCTGATCGGTTAGCAAAAATTAAGTCCTCCCCTAGTCAACCATCTACTCAGCAAACATCTACACAGTGCCTTGTGGAAGGGGCAGGAGACCAAATGACAAGGGGGACACAGAATCAGAAGACAATCTCTGTCAATAAGGGGTTTGTTATCATCTGACTGGAGAAAGAGCAGGTAATGCAAAGACACCAGGAACAAATGAGCAAGTAAATGATCCACACGCAGATGCCAAAAGAAGACATCCAAGAGGAAGAACAGAAACAAGTGTGACTGCTGCACCGGGACACTGTGCCAGCATGAATAAGACTCCATCCTCTGAGCTACCAGTGATGACTACCACAGAGAACAGGTAGCCAGCCGATGCCTCCTCACTGAAGGCAATGTTAACACCATGGCAAGGACAGAGAAAAGGACCCTCACACGAAAACAGCCACCTCGAAGGCTAGCACTCCTGACTCCTGAGGCAGACCTACTCTCTCCAATTTAGCTCAAGTTCCCTTTGTGGACTGCCTAACAAATGATTATGATGTTAACAGATAGAAGACCAAATATAAGTGGCACCTCTAATTGACATAACCAATAATTATCAGTAAATGGTTACTTACCATAATGAAAGTAGCACATATTATTTAGAAGAAAGTTTTTAAATACCATAGGGAAGAGCAATACAAGATATAAAACGGCACAGTATAATTTTGGGTGCAACCACACATGCAAAAAAATGTATTACTTAAATCAGAAATTATTCATTTACCATATACACTTAGCATAAAGAAAGTAAATTCATTTAAAAAGCATGAACATTGTGAATATTGTTTTAATGCTATGTGTCTTTTTAGATGCCCCAAATAAATAACATTTATAAAAACATTGCTTTAAACTAAATGCCGCCTTAAATAAAATCACACAAATCCCAAATAAGTAATAATTTTTTAAAAAGTAATTTGGCATTTTTTTATTTTTGCCTCCGAAGCAGGAAAGATAGAATCTAATCTATCACATAGATTAGAATGTCAGACTACCCTTTTTTTTTCCTTTCTGGTTATGCCCTTAAAATAACTGTGATGCTCCCATAGCTAAGAGCTTTAAACTTGTAAATAACCCCTTCCAGAAGCCCAAATCTCCATATCTTAATATCATGAAAGCTGGAACTGTAAAATAAAATCTGTTAGCAGCTGAAATCTTAATGAGGTTCTACAAAGAAGAGGCTTTTCTGCAATGACTCAATGCATGGAAACAGTTGAGTAATTATAAATGCATGGGCTGAATGTGAGTTGGCAAATATAATACCACAGAATGTACCCAGAACTAGGGTTGTCCCAGTTCAAATGAGACTATATTCCTTTACCAGTACAGGCAAACAACTAACCTGAAATGTCTTTGGCTAAGAGATAGGTGTGAGCCCATAAAATTATGTCCTCTGACTCCGCATTTACATGGAGACAATCTGTTCTGGCCCACCAGCAGCCTGTTCTTCAGCAACAAAGCACTTCAAAAGGAGCTCTGCATAATACTGGTTTCATCAGACATAATAGAAGCCAATGACAATTGGACTTGAGCAGCGGCTCTCAAAACCTGGGGACATGAGACTCCCCTATAAAGAACTTGTGAAAACGAAGATTCTGGGGTCTGCCACCAGGGGACCCAATTCGCTAGGTCTATGTGGGCCCAGGAAACTGCACTTTAAATAACCACCCGACAGCCAAGCAGCCTGACTCAGGGAAATACAAGAATAGGGTGTGTTCCCTTGAGGGAAGTGTAGAAAGGCTGGAGGGAAAATGCAAATGACGGGTGGGAAAAAAAGGAGCTGCATTTTTGGGGGAGGTGGAGGGAGCTCTCTACCACTATCACTTTTTCAGGGAAAAGGAAAGCAGTTTCCTCAAAAGTATTCTCTGAACCTTCACACATATAACTGCAAACTTAGAACATGTCCTAGAAATATTTTTGTATAATTATTCACGGCAAAGAAATCAAACTCCACATGCTTATATATGTAGTTTTAGGGGGAAAAAAAGCTTTCAGGGCCAAACTCTCTTATTTAGAAATTCCAAAAATTTAGGAATGCTTAATTGTCTGAATATTACATGGTTCAAGGTAAGTATAGCTAGCCCTCTGCCGAGGATTCTGAATCCTCAGATTCAACCAACCCCGAACCAAAAATTTAAAAAATAAAAAAAAATACAATTTTAAAAATTTAAAAATATAACAACACTTTCCATAGCATTTACATTGTATTAGGTATTACAAGTAATCTACAGATGATTATTTGAGGTATAGGAGAGGATGTTCATAGGTTATAGGTAAATACTATGCCATTTTATATCAGGGGCTTGGTATTTTGATATCCAAGGAGGTCCTGTAACCAATCCCCCAGATACCAGTGGGCAGAGTTTTTATTAATACAATAAACACACCTAACAAGGTAGGAAGTCAAAATGTAAACACTGCAAAACTCTATAGTTTCAGGATTATGTTTCTACAATTTTCATTTATTTTTCCCTAAGTCCATTACATTCTAAGTCCTATATGATAATAATATGTTTAGTTTCCTTTCTGAGAAAACCCAAGGAAATATCGACATCTTCTGCTGAGAATCTAGCCCCCCTGAAAAACAGAGGTTTCCACAGAGCCTTCTAAGAGCTGTGTATCCTGAACGCCATAGGCTGCCCTCATGGTCATCTGGCTCATAGTACTCACCATGGAAGCATGATGAATACCTTTATGAAGGTGAACTATGCTCCGCTTAAATCAGAAGAATAGACTTTTGAAAAATATGAAGCCACAGGAGTCTCTGAGGTACAAAAGCCCACTTCTCCTGAAGTCTTAGGGAGGGCATGATCGTACTTTCCAAATATGTGAGCTGTAGAAAAGGAAGTAGTATCTGCACACTTTGAAGACAATTTCCTTTACAATCCCTACGAATGATAAAACAAGAGCAAACGATGACATCTGCAGCCTCACAAATAAGTGAGCTTCTCTGTCCCTGGAAGTAGCCAAGTGAAGGCTGGGTAAAGCTCACCAGGGAAGTCATGGAGGAGATTTCTGAATATGGTGGAAGACGGGAAGAGATGATCTCTAATTATGTCTTATGACTCAATAATAATCCCAATAGCCCATCCAGTTTTTCTCTTTTCACGGCCTGTTCTAAGCTCTACTCAGCTCTGTTATTTTAATGGTGATCTACATTTCACTGGAAGGAAAGACATTTAGGGTACATTTATTGATGTAAAAGAGGAATCAAAGAAAATAATAGTTAGAAAACTGAATTTAGATCATGCGCAAACCTCCAACATTTTCCACAGCAATACGTGGCTGCCAGACATTGCATAGTCAATACCACTTCCCTGAAGGAATAGCTTTTTCCACGGACAAGATGGTGAATTAACGCATTTATCACGGCTAAATTAATCTGTGCCCTCCAACTCTGCCTACTTTATATTTTCAATGCCTTACTTTAAAAATAGAGACAAGATTTTTCTACACCATGGTGTCATAACACCACCTACAACAAATGTCAAGTGTTTATGAAGGAGGAATCTTTGCTTGGAATGTGCATGCGCTGTTTAGCATTGTTTTGTTTTTCAGGATCTGTCACAAAGCAAATGCCCTTTCTACTGCAGGTGGTAATGTTAAGAAATTTAACTTCAAAAGAGTTTCTAGCTCATCTTCCCAATGTAATGATACAGCTGCTAAGTCTGGATTTAATTACAAATCTGCAGAGAACTCGGGAGGAAGTTCAACCTGGCTCCCCCTCACTGCATCACTGCCCCCACCTTCACTGACGTTTTTTTCTTTTGGTTTGTACACACTCTATAGGCCAGAGTCATTAATAACTTGTGCAAACAGACTATTATAGAGATTACAAACTGCCTTTTTCTATCTGTGTTAGTTTAGCAGTGAAGGCTATTTGAGGGATTTTAAAAGCACAACAGAATAAAACCTTTGCTTAAAAAAATAGCGTGAGCAGGTTCTCCTTCCTGCTCCTGCTCCCAGAAAGTTAACCAGGACTCCTTGAACTCTGACCTGAAAGGACACTTGGGTCAGCCAAATCTAATCCTAGGCTCTGAGATTAGTTTAATGATATTTGAGGCAGCTGAGATCAACCATGCTGAATTCCATACTCACATTGTAAAACGAGTCATTGTTCCTGAAGGGCGTGGGTAGTATTCTTGTCTCAATTGGTATTTAAGTTAAACTGTTATTACCAATCACCCATTCCTCAGTGCAGATACATTCACAATTAGAATAAGACTTTATTAATGCCTCATTTATCAGAACTCCATATTTTCCAGTATCATCTGCAAACTTTGCTTCTTCCCAAAAAATTAGACAAAAAATGCTGGGAATTCATCTTTACCAATCTCCAATCTCCAGGTGAGATTACAACTCACTGGGAAAAGTTGTTCTTCCAGCGCATGTTACTCTAACTTTACGGAATATTTTAGGCTATGGTTTAAGAAGAATGAATGCTCCATTATTTTAACCGTCTGCTCAGGGTGGTCACTGTTTTTTAATGCAATGTACTACACAGGAATTACATCATAAGGCTATCATAAAAGCAAGTGTTAAAACCTATGATGAATTTTCCTACCATAACTAAGCAGTTAATAAGTGTAAAAGTAGATCAAAACATACACTTATGGTCTGGTAAAACATTTACATTCACCTTTGTAAATACGAAAATAAAGAGTTTTTTAAAAAGCCATAAAAGTCCTTTTTGCTCTTACTTCTAAAGCTCCATGAGTGATTTTAGGTGCCTGGAAACTTTTTTCCTAATTAAAAAAAAACCCAAATAGTAATTGCTAATAAATGCCATTTATTAATCTTAGGTAGTTTCTTTCCTCTTATGATAAAGATCTTATTTGGGCAATATTACTATGTATCAAATTCAAATCATATTGAATCATTTACTTTTCCTCTGCCACATACACTCCCTTTTCATTCTCTAACAAAACTTCCTTTGCTACCTCTGACAAGTCTTCTTTCCAAGTCATTCTTTATGTCTTGGAAAAAAATTGTTTTTCACTTCCCATCTTTGTCATCCCACTCTTACTTAAAACTTAACTCCATCCTTATAAAGTAGAATGTACCATTCAGAAACTCACCAAGTATATGTATGCATGACAATCCCCTTTAATTTGCCTTGCTTGTATTTACATTCAAATAAGAAGTCAAAGAGGAGGGAGAGAGTATTACCATCAAATGACTATTGCTCTATTATATTTTTTCACATATTCTTTTCATATAAATACCTAGTATGTTCTAGGCAATAAGCTAAGAATATTGTTTGGATATCATTTTACCCTCACAACATTTTGAGGGTAGGTATTATTTTTATTTACAAATAAATTGAGGTTTTGGGAGGTTAAAAACTTATCCAGTGTCACAAAACAAGCAAGTAGTAGCGTCAATATATGAACTCCTGCAGTGTGATTCCAAAGCCAGTAGTTTAATGACTATAGTGGTTATAGTGTATTGTGGACTGTTGGCAGGCAGTAGATATGGATAGGACATCTTCCTAGACTAGAATAACTCACAGACCAGAGAGGAAAGAGATATATAAACAGATAAACTATAATCCATTGTGTTAACTAATCTTACGAGAGTTGTAAGAGCATAGAAAAGAAAGTAACTAAAGCTATTTGGTAAACAGACAGTGGGATGGGGACATGATCCTCCTAGGATGATAACCTCAATAGTAAATGGGTCTTAAGTTTTCCAGATGAACTGGAGAAGGGGAAGCATTTCAGAAAATGCATAAGGGCAGAAACTCAAGGAAGAATATGGTGTTTCTCAGGAACTATGGAAAATTCACCTCTGAAGGCGGGCAGGAAATGCAAGGAGTCTTATGGTTGGAAGGTGATGAAAAGAGAAGACTTGGACCAGACTGTGGGGCCCCTAAATTTGGTGAATAGAAAAGCACTATTGACCTGGGAGTGAGAAAGATGAGATAGAAGAGAACTAGACTTATTAGAATAGAGTGATGCATACTTTGAAAATATTTAACAGGGAAGATATAAAATATGGTAGTAGCCTGAGCCAGGAAGCAAATATTGAGAATTTCTGTTTTAGTTTGGAGTAGTCTTGACTGAGTATTTCGGAAGAGCCAACGGAGAGGGAGAAATAGAAGATACAAGAACTCTGGGGACAAATTATGAAGAAAAATCCCAAAAAAGGTGAAAGAGTCAACAATTCAATGAGCAAGGACAGAAGACACCCTGAGGCAGGAGTAGGAACCCCTCGTATAGCTGCATACTCCACCACATGGACAGCACTCAAAGACTAAAGCATCTGCTTCAGCACCTCGTTATTTAGTCGTTTATGCTATTCCCTGTTTGCTCTATGTGTTTTTGTCTTCCCTCCCCAAGTTACAAGTCCCTCAAAGGTAGAGGCCAAATTTCATATTTCTTTGTTATCTCCCTCCACGTTAAAACAATGTGACACATAGAGCCAGTTCTTTATAATGGTGAGTTTAGGAGGAAATCAGAGATAGATCAAAAACAACACCCCTCCCTTCGTGGAGATAAGTCACACATGAGAAATAAAAACTGTGTATCTTCACTTTGTATAGGACAAGCTGCCCCAGATGGAACTGTAAAATACATGGAGAATCTAATTGAGCTATTTATCAGGAAAAGACTGTAATAAATCGTCACATTATAAATAATCCTGTTAGAGCAGGGGCTCGAGAATGAATCTGTTATCTCCTACTTCCCTTACAGTAAATAAATGGAAGTACTGTAGAGTTGATAACAGAAAAGAGCAGTGCCAAGGGATACTACAAAGTGTTTTTTTTGATAATGTATTTTAAATTAATATGTGAAATATTTTTGCTAGGTCTTTGGTTCCTCAAATTAGGAAAACATTTTTTAATAAAATTTATATCTTCTCATAATCTGTATGTTTATTTTTATAACTTACTCAGTGTTTAATCTGAAAATAGTATTCAAAAGCACATATGCAATCTTTTCTTAGCATCATAGATTCTGGCTTACAGACTTTGAAGTCCCCAATTTTATAGATAAGAAAACTGAGGTTCAGAGAAGTGGCTTCTCTCAACACATGTATGTTTAATAATGAAGCCAGATGTAAAGCCTAGTTTTCCTAACTTATTGTCCCATATTTTTTCATTAAACAAACCTAAAATTGAAACTGTACTCAGAGATTTTTTTTTTTTCTCTCAGTCTAATCAGGACTCCTTGCTGGCACCATTAGATTTCTACCCCTCTGCTCTCTGCCCTCTGATTTCCCATGATAGATGTACAAACAAGCTGTGGCCAACACTGCTACCTACCTACCCAATATTTACTTTCTCTTCTTTCTTGCTAGAGAATCTCAATTTTCTTTTTCTGAGCAGCATTATGTCTAATGAAAAACTTGATTTCCCAGACTCTCTAGACCTGAGACTGAGATAAATGACAAAGTCCTGAGGGAGGATGTCCCTTCCAGAATAAGGAAGGCAAAGCTTCCCTAGGAGAAGCATTTGGCCTTTGCCATTCTTTCTCCACCTTCTTCCTGCCTGGAATCTGAACTGGACATCTGGAGATCCAGCAGCCATTTGCAATCATAAGAGAAGCCAGGAAGATAGACAGTGCCCAGGTCCCCGGCAGCACTGTGCAGATCCTCTGCATTGGTCACCTACATAAGACAAATAAAACTCCTATTTGGTTAAGCCACTGTTATGGAGTTTCTGCTACACAGTCACCTGCAACCTTAACTGCTTAAGAATCATCTTAATAAGAACGGACATATTTCTAACATATCACTCCACTGACTCAAAACCTTTCAATGGTGGTCTCAAGCAGGAGACCACTAAATAAAACATAAACTTTTTAGCTTGGCATCCAAGGTTCTTTACGATAGATTGTTGAGTCCCGATACCTCTGAAACATATCCTGCATACCAGCCAACAGAACCCCCTGCCAACTGTCTGTCCTACCTCCTCTCTGCCCATCAAAATCTTGCAGTCTTGTCAAGACCCCTCTCACACATCACCTCCCTCCTCAGTCTAAACGGATCCCCCCAACCTGATGAGATTTCTCCCTCTCTTGAACTCTCAAAGCAATTTTGTTTGCTCCTCTCCTATGCTGCTCTCCTTGACAGCCACTGTACCTGTGTGCCCTCCCAGGCAAGAGGCACCTTGAGGTGAGGGGCCTTGTTATACTGGTACGGGAACCCTCCTCCCCCCAGCACAATGTCTGATACATAGCAATGATTAATAGTCACTTCTCAAATCGAATTAATAAACACTTCCCCTCTTCTAATGCATCTCTGACTGATCCGGAAAGAGTCCACGCCAACACTCTAATGACTTACACGGGAGTGTGTGACAGCAGGAATGAGCCGAGCTGCAGTTCAAACTGCTGCATTGTTTTGACACCAGCACAAGTGATAATGGGCTGTGACTCGGTATGTCAAAGCGCTCACTCAAGACTCCCTGCGCCAGCCTCTCCTGCTTGTCATGAGCCCCAGTCTGCAAAAGCCTTTCCTTTTGAAATACCACGTGGCTTCTGCTTAAGAAAAGCCTATAGCTAGCTGGTCACTCCTCTCCCCGAGGATCACAAACAAAACAGGACTGTGGCAGGAGCAACGTCTCACTGGATCCATCCACACACACCTGTCCCTTAGGGAATGAATGATCCCTGGCCTGTGTGCAAAAGAAGGGGAATGAGCAGCACGCTGTGACAGTGAGCCAGGTACGAGAGCAAGACAGCAGTCCTCCCACGTGGGAAAGGATACATCACAAGCAATAACAAGGAAGCATTAAGTTCAAATTGCAAAAAGTCGGGGATAATAAAAGGAGGAAAAATGTACAGAATAAGTGCAACAGAGACTGTGTAATTTGAATAAAACCTAGAAAACAAAGTAACTCAAATAAGAATGAGAGCCATAAAAATTTACATATTAAAATATAGGGCCTGAAGGAAGAAACACACTGTCCTTCTTCACACTACAGGGTTGTAACACATACCTTACATATGTGTGACCACAGGTCCCAAAGGAAAATGTTATCTTTAGTGAGAGAATAGTTGTAAGTTTGTCATCTGCCCAATGGCCATGGCCTCAAATAAATAACTGTTCAAAATAACTAAAATAAAGTAACTATTGTGCATAATTAATTGAAATGGAGACTAAGTCATAAATTACTATAAATATCTGAGAAAAGGTGCTAATCACTAGCCACACTAATGCTATCATTAATCATTTAAAATGCTATATAATATTGTTTTAACTTATTAGCTACTATGCATAATATGTTTAAAATCATGTCGCTGTAACAAGCATTTAATACCAAATATGCACACTGGTTAAAAAATAACTGAGTTCACATTAAGATAATATATGCGGATATCTGAATTACATTAGAATACTGTAGATGAGCTATTTAATTTGATGAGAAGGTGAATACGTCATTCATCAGACTGAATCCCTCAGTCCCCAATGAGGTTGTGCTTGCTGGTTGACCCATAGCCCATCGCCTCGCTAAAGTCTTCCCATATAGGTGTTCTGTGGCTATGCAAACCTTTATAATCGGAAGCAAGACCTATGGCACTTGCATTGTGCCTCTCCTGCTCCAGCCCTCTCCTTCTCGGCATGATGCTCCTTCCTGCTCTTCAAGACCTCTGAGGGCAGCTTCCAGGCCCCACACCACTCCCTGTGAGCTGCCCTTCTCTGTAGGGCTGTCCTCAGCCCCACCAAGCCTGTGTGCCAACTTGTAGCATCACCATTGCCCTCAGTGCCACTGCTAAAGGCCACAGGGTAGAAATGTGACTGTCAAATGTACAGGCCTGGGCATGGGTGAATACTCAGGAAAGTAAAAATAGAACCACTGGACCCAGGAGGGGGTGGGTACCAGGACTTGGCAGAAATCATATTATAATATTTGGCAGAAGGGCCTTTATATTAATATTTCTATTTTAGTATTTCAGTTATTTCCATACAGGTGCGGCTCTATTATGCAAAAGTGTGTTATTTTGTCTATGATCTAGTGGATTATACTTTGTGGGAAACTGAATGAATTTAAAAATTACACAATTTAAAAAACACTACTTTATATACAAATCTATGAATGGATAATTATCAAATAGAAGACTATCCACTAATAATTATATTTGACTTTGAGGTACACCATGCAATTTTTGATACAGATTTACCTTCATAATTATACTTTTCTTAGAGTATTATTAGCTTTCAGTTGGTAATTCTAGTATTAAAATAAACACACACCAAAAACACAGTGGGACCACACAGCTACTAGTTGGCAGGAGAGAGGTCTTCTTCAAATGCTATGTTTTACCACAGGTAATTCAGGTTTAATTTTTTTTTTTTAGAATCGAATACTGCTTAAAAAAATAGGGAGAGACAGGAAGACTTTAAATACTAAGAAAAGGGAGAGAAATAGTGAGAGTGAAAGGAGATCAGTGAGATGAGGGGAAAGAAGTTAATAAACTGGAATTAAATTAAAACTACTACTTTTGAATTCGCCAACATTTCATGTCTTACTGTCCTGTTTACAAGTCAATTGCATGATGCTGTAACATAACTGAATATAACATAGCATGATCTCCTGTCTTTATCTAGTTGGGCTCTTTAGTCACACAAATATCACCATTCTTTTTAAGCCATGATCATTTAGGCCAGGAAAAAGTACACCAAAATAATGGAATTCAGCATGGGGCTATCCCCTGTGGAATGGTCTAGGAAGGAGAATGAAAAGAAGGAGCCATGATTCAAGAGTGACAAGTTCAGTTCTCATTACATTCAAATTTTCCAGGATACAAATACCTACTGACAATGTGTCCCCAGAGGAAATCATTTACATCCCTTCTGCTGCATATAGCCCTAGATTTGCTTTGAGGCAGTTCCACAAGTGGAACTACTTGAGAAGAAAAGTAAAGATATGAGCAACTATTTCAGAGGAGGAATGGAAGAGAAAATAGCCTGTTTCCTCAACACAATTGTGGAAAAAGTTGTGCTAAATAAGATGGCTTCACTACAATCAAGTTGCATTTGTGCTTAGGTAACTCAGTGTTTAGAACTCTACAGAAGAAAGAATGAACAGACACAAAACGCTTGTCACTTGACTTAAAAATTAACTCAATGAATTACAAGGCCATCAGTGAATATTTAAATTTTCACTTGTCATTAGTTTAAGGCTATTTAACTTTTTAAAATACACAACTTCAACCAGTTGATTTGGGAGGGGAAGTTTTATTACATTGTCAGCCTATATAAATAAATATATTAAATGCTTTGGGAAAAAAAAGGGAACAAGGCAATGTAGTACAGAACACTTTATCTACAAAAAAGCAAACAACTCTTTTCCAAGTTGATACAGGGCCAGTGAATAGGATATTGTCAATTAAAAAACAGGAATATCAGAGGACCAATTTTTCCTATACCTCAAGAAAATTAAAAAGATTAAGAAAATAATATTAGTAATTCATATCCAGTTATCTCAAAATGAGGGGCTATATAAATTGAAGCCACAGAAAACAAAGGAAGTTAACACATTACATCTGACTTCTGCATTGTAAAGTAATAATAATAGCAACAAGAATCATAATAGCAACTAACATTACATAGTCTTTACCCTGTGTCAAGGGCAATGTAAAGCACTTTATTTGGATTATTTCATTTAATCTTCCTAATAACCGTCCAACAGAGGAATCACTATTATTACCCTAATTCTATAGATGAGGAAACTAAGGCAGAGAGTCACACAGCTAGGAAATAGTAGCACCAAGATCAAAAGCCCAGCAGTCAGACTCCAGAGTCCACAACACTTAGCCATCCCGCTACACTACAATGTTCTCAATGAGAACAAGATCATAGAAGACACAGAACTGGGGGCCCAAGACTGCTCCGCAGCATCAGCTCTAGGGTGAGCTGACTGTTCAATGAGCTAAGCCACCGAGATCAATTGTTCGTCAGGAACAACTCCTGATTGTTCCTTAGGGAAAGTAAACTAGTAAAACAATTTGCTTTTAACCATTTATGTTCATTATATTCAAAATTATTTTTAAAAAATAACATACAAATGTGAAATTTTATCAGTGACCTTTATTTTCAAATCTTAACCTGGTTTACACTTCTACAACCTCAGAATTTTGCACAAGACTATTTGTTATTTGATTTAGTTTGCTTAATAAATTCTAACATTTAAATTGATAACCACCCTTTTGTTACACATAATAGAAAATGTACCTAAAAAGATAATATTACATAAAGCATCTCATACAAGTCCCAGTTATATAGAATAACGTACCCTGTGTATCTAAATTCACCAGGCTAGAATCTGATGCAAAATAGACCACTCATGCATGGTCTGCTGTATGGGGTTCCTTTTTATCCTCTTTGACTCAAAGGTCTAGATTCCACTCCTGTTCCTGCCCACTCATTACAAATCAGATGTCATGGATCACAAAAGGGAACAGGTGAGTGATTTTGAGTGGCTCAGTGAAAAATTCATCGCTGCACAGCAAAACCAACACGATCATCCAGTGCCACTGGTAATCCACCCTCTCAGCAGGCCGTGCTTTCATTTTCCCAGAATCACCAGTACTACAAATAGAACTATTTGGTTCCACACATTTCAAAGCCCTTTTTAAATTCAAGACAAACAAATGACTGTGGCAGCTTGGGGACACAGGTCCTTTGAGAAGTGCCTCCACTCAAACATACAAATTTTGAGTTTTCACCTTCCACTACCACAGAGACCTAGAACACACTGTTTTTAGGCCAGCGAGAGGAAAAAAGAATTCTTACTCAGTCTTACTCTGAATACATTACCCTCCAGAAGAAGTCAACATGTATCTTCCAGGAAATCATTAAATACATTAAGATAATTTTCTAAATGGTACCTCCAGTGTACTGAAAATGGTCTATTCTCCCCACAGACTAAAACAACTTATTTCTGAGGAGTAAGTTTATGCTAAAGAAGGTCAATTAGAAAGATACGTCTGCATTCCATGACTTTTTAAGTTCAACCTGGACTTTGCTTGACAGCACGTTTTAAAAAAATTTTAGCATGGGTTATAAATCACCCCGGGATGTCCATGTGAAAGCAGTGCCGCCTGGGAACAGTTCATGTCATCTTGTAGCATGCTCAGCTGCTCCATCCGCACAAACGGCACTTGTAATGAAAACACTGTCATATATCTTGATTTGTCAGAGAACAAATCAGTTTTATCTGTTCATTTTGTGGTTTAGTGTCATAGGTATTTTAGAAAACATAATTTATAATTCCCCATGCAATTATATATGAAATTAAATCATCTCACTTTTCCAGAAGCATCAAAATATTTCAGATTAAGTAGAATGCATTTGTAATGTCTTTGACGTTCTCATCCTCTCTCCCTTCCTCCCCACCTACCCCTTGAAGAAAAAGAATAAAGGAGAAAGAGGGAGAAATATTTAGCATTTTAATGAGTTAGTCTAGTTATATTAGGTCAGGCTGTATAGGGGCTTTTATTCATATTCTTAATAATAACCTGCTATCTGAACAATGCCTAAATCATGACAGAGTCAGAGGGGTGTAATAGCTAAGCCACTGTCTCAAGAATACTTAAGTTTGAACATTTAGATCCTGGCTCCAACATTTACTTGCTCTGTGCCCTGGGTAAGTCACTTAACCTTTCTGTGCCTCAGTTTTCTCAGCTGTAAAATGGAGAGAATGATACCTATGCCACACAAGATTCGTAAGCATTAAATGAGTTAACATTTACAAAATATTTAGAATAGTGCCTGACACACAGTAAGCCTGTGTTTGCTAGCATTATAATTAGCAACAATGCCCACAGCATTTTTTTTTAAGGACTAAACAGACATGAAAACCTAGTAAGACTATGTCCTTCTGGCTACTACTAGGGCATTCCAACGGGAGATAAGAGAAAAATATCTTGTTGGAGGATGTTTGTTTGAACGATAAATTGGTTATTTTAGTAAATTTCAAGATAATGCAGCCAGGATCCCTCATTAAGTACTAAGTAACACCTCAGTCTCCTGGGAGAACATGCCACTCCATCCCACAAGTGTTTTAACCCCCCTTATTTAAAGCAGAATTGGGCCTATTTCTTTTCATTTAGCTGGTTAAATTAATATCTGTCAAATGACTCAGGCAAAGTCATAGTTTTATCTTAGCTGCAACAGGAAATTCACTCTAATAAATAAGATGGAAAAGCAATTGTTAATCTTAACTGCATTAGTTTAAAACTGCAAATGGGTGCATTTTAATATCTACTTAGGGTTACAAGTAAAAAAGGAGCATAGTAGGTACAACTTTATATGTTACATAGATATCTCTGATTTGTATACTTATGATAAAACATCAGTATCATAACTAAAATTCTTCTTTCATATAAACTAATATTTTTGGTTAAATTAATACATGTTAATAGACAATTTGAGCTATATAAATGTGAATCAATCCTCGCTATGTCTATTATGAAAACACACCTAGATATTTATTGAAAGGAAATACTCCTCTCCGGGCGGTGGGGGGCGGCACCAACATACTCACATAGAAAAAGAATGATCCTTATCTCTGAGGACAGACCTCAGTGTGAGCTAAATGATTCCCAAAAAGCACACAGAAGGGAGACTATCAGAACAGAGCCAATGACGCTACTGGGAAAAGGTTCAGGATAGGTGGCCAAATATGTCTGAATTCTAGCTAGGCCCATCTCACACCTGCTAAGCTACAGGGAAGACTGTGAAAAGAAGCTGAGTCAATTTTAGAACTATAAAATGCAGAGGAAGATGGAGTGATGCTCATCTCTTTTCCATGCCCAGCAGGTCCTGAGGTACAGTATGAACAAACCACCAAAAGGGATTACAACCTATTGCTCCTGCAAGCATGGGCGCTTGCATGATTTGTTTGACAAATTCCCTACCTCCAATAGTGGGCTGTCCTCAATCAATTCAAACACAGGAAAAACCTTACCCAAGAGTTTCTCCCAACAACTCTTTCATAAAATCTCTATGTACATAGCAAAAATCAGAGGCTTCTGGTTTGAATGAAACAGAAATAGAAAATTAAATTAAAAAAACAGATAAAGAAAAAGAAATAAGAATAAAAAATTAAAAAAATAAACAGAGGCTAACAAATAGACAAACGGTCATCAGTTATTAATTCCTGGGCAAAGGGACATCTTAACACGGGACTGTCATTGTAAAACTAGTAAGTATTCAGTAACTAATCCACACAATGGTGTGTATGTGTTTTTTAAAGAAGAAGAAAGACCAAAATGTGGTCGAGAACAAGATTATTACAAAAACAAATATGAAATCAATTCAAGTTTTCTGAGTGACATAATGTCTTTTTACCCTTCTTCTACATTAAAAAAAAAAACTACCTAACTCTTTACCACAAGGAAGAGGTAAGAAAGAAAGCAGGTCAATGCCAAAAAAGTTTTTTTAATAACTGGACTTTTACCTGCCATGAACCAATGAAAAGAATTTTATTTTCAAAGGATAATTCTATATGCACATAAATATTGGAGTATATCACTCTGCTTGCTCAGCATGTACTAGATACAATAACTGCACTTAACATGTCCTAATTTACTGACCGTTCCTAAATCCTTCTAGAGTGTAGACAATCAAAAGGAAACTAATGTTCCTAATTTGATTTGAAAACCGAAACTGTTATGTAGTATTAGAATTAATAATAAATAATATGGAAATTACACATTATAATGTTAACTGAGAATTACAAGTGAAAACACCCCATACCTATGATTTCAACTATATAAAAAGCATGCATAGAACTATAACCAAAGGGAAATAACCCAAAATGTTACCTATACTTAACATTTAGGTAATTGGTCCATGGGAGATTTTTGTCTTTCTACTTTTTTATTTTTTATTTTTCTACAGTTAACAAGCATTACTTTATTATCAGGAAAAGATTTTTTAAAACTTTGTAAGTTTATAAGGAGCTTAGACATACAAATATACAAAAATGGGGTCTAATAAAATAGGTTTTTATAAAATGCCATGCCGAGATAGCAAGTTCAATTTTGTTATTTAAACTCAAAACAATCTCTCCACTCAATTTAAAAATACATGTGTTCATGAAGTTACCAATTCCAAAATGTCAACCTTTGGTTTATGCCTATAAAGTATAGTTACTATTAGTTTGAATTCTAGACTCAATTCACAGACGAGAAATATGATGCCATCGTATGGGATATTGGTTAAGCACACGTTCTCTGGAGCCAGTTTGTGTGTGTGTGTGTGTTTTAATTTATATTTTTTAAAAATATGGAACGCTTCACAAATTTGCGTGTCTTACGCAGGGGCCATGCTAATCTTCTCTGTATCATTCCAATTTTAGTATATGTGCTGCTGAAGTGAGCACTGGAGCCAGTCTTTGACATTGTGTGTCAAACTATTTGCCTCTCTGAGCCTCAGTTTCTTCACTGGTAAAATGTGAATAATAATACTATGTGTTTCATATGGTTATTATAAAAATTGAATGATTTAATATATGTTAAGCACCTAGAACGGTGTCTGGTACATAAGAAGCACTCAACAAATATTAACTAATTTTATGAAATATATTCATAAAATGTATATTATGAAAAAGCTTCAGTTTCCCTGATGAAAACTAAACCATGGCTTAATATAAGCTAATTCTAACAATGTTACATTTATCCTATTCCAAACTTGAGTTAGTCCATGTAGGTAAATTTTTCAGAAAACTGAAACTTAACCTTCTAAGTGCCACATTATTTTATTTTCTAACCCTCAAAACTCATTTGAAATCTTCCATCTTATTCTAGTTATGCAGCTACTTTCCAGAAGCCTAAATTTGCCAAAACCCTAGTTCCAGGCAAAATGGAGAGAACAGGGTAAGCATGATATAATGTCTGGTCCTAACTAACATTTTATTATATATTGAGTTATTTATTTTCTATCTCCCCTACATACAAGAATGTAAGTATCCTGAGGGCAGGGGCATTATACATTTGGTCTTTGCTGTGTTCCCAACACCTAGAACAATGCCTGGCACATAAAAGACAATAAATACTCTATTTGCTAAATGAATAGATAAAACAATATAATGCTAGAGAACCAGAGAATCAAGGTGTAATCTTTAAAAGTTTCTTTGTAGTTTTCCTCTCCACAAAATGGGAACAGTAAAACTCAACCACCTATATTCCAATTGTACTCAAAAGACTAAAGAAATCACTAAAGTGATTTCTTTCCAAGTAATTCTGATATATCTTCCATTCAGATTATCTAAAACAGGCCCCCTTTAAAAGAAGTTCCCCCACTCCTTTAAAGAATTACTGTATTCATAAGAAGACAAGACATTTAGAATTGTTATTACCGTGACTCTGGAGCATGTATTCTCAGGAAGAACCACCATTTGAAGTTGGTAAAACTGGTCAGAGCTTTCAATCAAGAACAGACTGCCCTCTTAACTCAGCTCCTGTGATGGTAGGCTTTTATTAATATCTGGGAGATTATTAGGCTTGTGCAGCCAAATCATTGAGGGCAGAGATTTGAAATGTGCTATGAGCTTTTCAGCATCCTGTCCTCTGATTTATAAAACTGACAGAAAGAATATGCTGGAAGCTGAGGGGGGAATCTTGGCTGTCTCATTTGCATATAGCCTACAGCGATCTTTCCCAACTTGACTAAAGAGCTTGTAAAACAGTAGTGCAGATTTGCCGTTCTGTCCTGAGAGATATTTCTTCAAACCAAAAAGAGACAGAGGAAAACCTTTGTATTTTCTCTCATTGACAAACGAATAATTTTGCCAATTACCGCTTTTGAATACGCAAATGGCACATGTTCTAGAGCCTTGACTTAAGATCCTTTAGAACTCTTAAAGCTATCGTCAAAAGAAAAAATTACATTTCAAAGCACTGTGTTTTAAATGCTCATCACAGTCATGTGAAATTTATCTGGCACCTAGAAAACTAAACCAAGGTGCCCAAGTGTGACCAGCTAGCTGAATGCTCACTTTTTACCCTGCTTCTCACGACCACCACTGAGCCTTCCTTCTGCCACACTGCAGACAGAAGAGGGAGTCCCTAACAGCTCAGGGACCCACTCACGTGCCAAACTATCAAAATAAGTAATAAATAAATTGACTACTTACTGATACTATGCAGATGAATGAATTATAGAAGTTAGATCCTACATGAACATAAAAACACGGTAATATTGTATCTGAGAAGATCTCAACAAAGTATAAATGTAAAACATAAACTAAAACATGAAGTGAAAGACCTACAATTCTGAAATTTCACAATTTTGCAA
This sequence comes from Propithecus coquereli, assembly GCF_000956105.1. Classification (NCBI taxonomy): domain Eukaryota; kingdom Metazoa; phylum Chordata; class Mammalia; order Primates; family Indriidae; genus Propithecus; species Propithecus coquereli. The sequence goes on along the minus strand of NW_012135303.1, from coordinate 5,904,694 downwards.
AAAATTAGCTAAAATTATAGTATTTAAATGATAGAAATCTTTTCCAAAGAAAAAAGAAAAAAACAGGAAGCACGGAGTTTTTAAAAAACATTCTAATAATACAAAATGCTCTATGGCCAAGACATTTTTACTGTCAATTATGAATATCAAAATAGATTTTAGAGTTGAAATGTGATGCCAAAACTAAGAGGTGTATCAATAGAGAGTTTTAAATGGAAAGGATCAACCCAAAAGGTAATAGCACTATTGAAGCATTTGTAAGTGTTTTAATGAATGTGCTCTTTACCAACTAAGTTCCTTGAATGAAATCTGTACTGCATCTTCTTAAAGCACAAACAGACATAAGTCTTCAGCAAATGACTCTACCTTGCAATTAAAACCTATACATTAGTAAGACAGTTACGCTTTAACAGGGAATAAAACAAAAAATTAAACACAATATGAATCATATCAAAACATCACCAAATTTAGGCTGTAGGTTTTATACTCATAACTTCTCAAAGCTATATATTTTAATGGGATACATCTGAGTTATTAAGTAAAGGATGTATATCTCTGTGGGTCAGTCTGTTTAATCTGGATCATTTTACATAAATGCCTCAGATGATGAGTCCCCTCCAGGTCATGGGTATTAATGGGCCTACTAAGAAGAAGGACTTTAAACAATTTAAAAAAAAAAAGACACCAAAGCTAATTGCTACCATGGCCAATTGCCCCAAACAAAACAGACAACCAAAACACATTGCTAAATACTTTCCTCATTGTGGAGGGAATAATGAGCAAGTTTTTTTTTTTTTTTTTGAGGCAGAGTCTCGCTGTGTTGCCCGGGCTAGAGTGCCGTGGCGTCAGCCTAGCTCACATGGCCAATTGCCCCAAACAAAACAGACAACCAAAACACATTGCTAAATACTTTCCTCATTGTGGAGGGAAACCTGAGCAAGTTTTTTTTTTTTTTTTAATGGAAAACTTCCCAAGCTGCAAAATGAAGCCACTGAACTTGTCAGAAAAAGTGTGAATAAAGAGGTTTCTAATTAAAGGAAGAAATAGCTTTGAGTGACATCTGCAAACTTCAGAGGAGGAGGAAGGAAGTGCAGATGCCTTTGGGGCAGCCATGGAA
>NW_012135303.1:5900577-5901781 GCF_000956105.1 Propithecus coquereli | reverse complement strand
GAAATTATTCTTCCTACATACAATGCCTTCAAACGAATGAGGTCCAGATCAACATTGAAAATATCTCTAAAAGTTTTGATCAGAAACTTGTAGCTCAAGAATATGCTCTATTTTCATGTCAGGACTCATTTTGGCCACATAGGCAAAAACTGTATATTTGAATCACTCAACCTATTATCCATCCTCTATAGGTATTTAATTTTAGAAGTTGACTTCAATAGACAGCAATTCTGTGAGGTTTGGTTTTTTTTTTTTTTTTTTTGAGGTTTGGTTTTTTTGCTTTTAATTTTGAATGAAGTCTGTCTCAGTTAGCTTGGAAAAGTACCTCTATATATTTCATCATGCAAATGAAATATATAAATATCACTATCAAATAAATATAATCATCATGTATTTATATACACCCAATCCAAAATGTCCTGCCCTTTAGGGCTTATGTGAAAAGTAAAGAGCAAGTATTAAGTAAGAATTAGTTCCTATCCAAACTCTAATCTGCTAACGATCAGATCAATCACAGGACAGCCCTGTGGTTAAGGACCCTGCCCCTCAACGTGGGTCAATGGACTTAAGATTTCAGCTCTTCCACCCACCAGCCCGTGCCCCTGGCTAAGTTACTCCTCTTCTTTCTCTGCCTCAGTTTCCTCTTCTGTGAAATGGGAAGCATGTGATAACTTACTTCAAAAGGCTACTGTGAGAATTAATTTAGTCAGTACATGTAAATTTCTTAGAACAGTGCCCAGCATAATATAGTAATTGCTCAATTGTTGTATAGCACCATTAAAACTCTAAAAAATCCCTTGGTTTATACATTATAGGGGCTCATTAATGACTTACTGATTCTTTTTTTAATCTTACACTGAAAAAATAAAAATGCATCTGTATCGTGCATGTTTTTACACTGATGGACGAATCAGGAACATAGCAAACTGCTTATCAAAATTGAGGAGTTAGGTAGACATAACAACTTCCCACTTATTCAGAGAACAATTCACAGAGGAAGTAGACTTTCCTAGCTACGTATTTCTTTTTCTGATTAGAAAAAGAAGAAAATCCCACATCACCCTACCACCCACTCTGATGACATTTTAATATATTTCCTTTGTCTTTCTTCTATGCATATATGTGGAATTTTACATAATTGAGGTTGTATTTGACACTCTGTTTGACTGATTTCTGATGTAACACTTATTAAATATGTTTTTCT
>NW_012135303.1:5888314-5891267 GCF_000956105.1 Propithecus coquereli | reverse complement strand
TATTTTTTAATTGAATGGACCACATCAAAACTATAAACCAGTTTCCAAAGATGCAAAAGAGTAAGATGAATCCATTTCATTCTGTTTAATTAAAAACTCATCACAAAGTGCAGAAGCCATAGCCCCAAAGCAATAAATACATTTAGGAAACTGAATGCTTTATAAATTGTATATTAAAGTTTCGATAAGTTAGGAGTCAAATATCTCAGCACTGGCACCGAGAACACTAATTTGCTGACTTAGGGAAAAATAACAGTTATGAATACAAAATAACCTAGGGTGATCACTTTGAAATGCAAGTTGATTTTGTGGCTCTAGAGATGCTACTCAAATGCTTTCCCAAACAACAAGAAAAAAAGACCCTCCACAAGACACTGCTCACTGTTTCGGAAAGACATTAAATCTTAAAATTCTCTTTCAACCCTTGTTTGGAGGACTGTGTCAGGGAACATGCTCTCCTTCATATCATGACACAAAGGAGACTCAGAGAGGAGAGGGGAGATGGATTAATACCTTGGGCCTGAGCTGCAGAGCTGTGGGAATACCCCAGGGCCAGAAGCGCTGTCTCCACCAGCTGGCTAAAAAGCACATCTTTTCGCACCAGGACAAACTCAGCATGTTCTTCTCTGTTGTCGTATTCAAGAGAGCCATCCAACTGCTCCACCACACAAAAGACAGGAATCATCAAACCTGAAGGGACAAAAATTCAAGAGCAAAACACAAACATTACAAAGCAAATCTCAGTCACCACGAATGGGAAGGGAAGAGACAGTTATAAAAGTCATTCATCTGTGATCGACAGTGGTTTAGATTAAACAAGCCTCTTAATCATATGGGCCTAATGGAAAGCTGTGAGCTTTTCCCCCTCTATTATTACAGAATTGCCCAGGGCAGTGGCAGAAGCCCTCCGATTCCAGTCATTAAAAAGTGGAGTGTACCAATCAGAGATGCCCTGGCACATAGGTGAGGTCACAGTGACCTTAAAAACCCTCGAATCTTTAATGTCTATAGTTTTATCATTAACTATTAATCAGCACTAGTATTTTCAGATTAGACTTGCTTTTGTCTAAAAAGGTATTTCAACTCTTCCAATTGTAAGATACCTAGTAGGGAGGCATGTTTAATTTCAGGACCTAAGCTGTTACGTGAATATGTACAAGAAAGTAATAGGAATTTAAAAGAAGTCCCTCTTTATGTTGTTGTTTTGTTTTGTTTTGTTTTAATCCTGGTAAATAGATCAATTAGTCTGAAAATAACCCGATCATGAAAGTTTTAACTTACATATAATGTTTGTCAAAATATACGTCCAAATATAAAACTTTGTCTTTTTAAATTATTATTTTATGCATTAACACAGGTTACTACTGAAAAGAGAGTATCTTTTCTAGTGTTTTCAGACAAAAGAAGTAAACTACCCTAAAGAATAAAGCAAATCAGTCTAGTTGAAAATCTGTTGAAATCTGTTGTCACTGAAATATTTCTCTGCTTTGTATCAAAGTGTGAAAAGCTAAAAAATGTTTAATTCACCAAAGATTTTTTAAAACTGTTCTTTATTTTTTAAAAAAAGTCATACAGGCACTTAAATCTAAACATAACCAAGGCAGAAGAAGATCAAAGTTTTACCAACATACAACTAATAAACATGGACCCTGTCCTATGTAATTCACACAAATTAGTATGTTATGGAATAAGGATCTGCTCTGGGTCTTCTCTTTGTGCAAGAAAAATCAAAAGTTATGAAGGATGGGTGGACAGGCAGACATGGGGGAGGCAGAAGGTAAAGGCATTTTGCAAAAAAAATAAGGCCTCTAGGTAAAATGACTATGGTCTCTGGCACACAGAATGCATAGGAGTTTTTCCAGAAGCCCCTCCCTGTCGCCTGGACCCTAGAACTCCCTGTCGCCTGGACCCTAGAAGCTTCCTGACTCACTCTGATCTAGAAAGCAGAGAGTGGGAGCAGATACTATGCAAACTACTGGGCAACAGATTTAGATTTTTGTTCTAAAGATAATACAATGGTACAACTGGTTCCCATGTGCTAATTATTATTATTAAAGATAATAAGTATTGGGTGTAATTATTAAATATAATCATTATTAACAATAATAATACTCATTAAGAATTGCTATCATTAAAGATCGTGGTAATTATTATTAAGACTGCACAACAGTCTAACAAGTCAAACCATATCATACCTGGGACAATGACTGAGTCAATGTTCACTCTTGAGAACAACAAAGCGGCATTATTTTCTACAGCAAATACACTGTCTATGGCATAAATTTATAAGAAAATATGAGATAAAGGTAGAACGGATCAATTTTTCAGACAAAAAGATTTAGCCTAGCCACACAATGCCTTATAAGATTTCTTTTTTAAATTGTGACCATTACTGGTATATGAAATGCTTATTTATTTATACTTAGTTTATTCTTAAATATACTTAAGACATAATGAATAATATAAATTAAATTTCCTCCAAATTACCTTTGCATTCATTAATTTACCCAGTATTTATTTACTGAACACCTACTATGTACTAGGTACCACCTGTGTCTCCAGGGATACAAGTGACAACAAGTCTGATATGGATCCTGCCCTCAATGTAGTTGAAGGCATTGTAAAATCTTCCTAAGTAAGCATAATGGCATTTTATAGGACCCATTCATGAGAGTCCTTACCAGCAGGGAATAGCCCCCATTTAGACCTTTTAACTCTTACATACTGGTATATAATCTTTCTCCAAGGAAGCAGGTTGATTTCTACTTTTAATGATTTAAGCATATGCACACACAGAGCCATGTAGTCAGCGGTGCCATAAGCTACTTCACCTCTAATACCTGTGTGTACATAAGTTTCAATGCTGAAAATCCATGTGCAGTTCCTAATGTCAACATCTGAGTGTCACACATCTGGGAATCACAGATAAGACCTTCAAATGAATCCAGTTGCT
>NW_012135303.1:5870840-5888264 GCF_000956105.1 Propithecus coquereli | reverse complement strand
AATAAATAATGATGATTAATATACTTCTTCTTGAACCCATAATTTTGACCTTAAAAATACCAGGTAGAAAGGATACGTGCTTATTTTTTGCTAAGCATGTTTGTTTTTAAATAAAATTGGTCAAAAATAAATTTTAAAATGTATTTCAAAATTTACAGGAAGCAGGGGAGAGATAAAGTGACCACTCACTAGTTAAGTCAAATATGCACAACGAGGCATCACCTTGTCATCACGGTTGCCTCCCCAAGTCCACTATCCACCTTGGCAAATATGAGTCACTTCTTAACCAGTGGGCTACAGAATTCTGGGTGGTGTGGAGAGCTCCACAGCTATTACCAAAAGCGCTTACAGGGAAGAACTGAGAGGATAAAAAGGAAAGAAGAAAGAAGAATAAAGGGAGTGGTGAGTCTAAGTTGGGGGATCAGAGGACTTTGATGTCCCTTAAGTAGCAGCAATACCCTGGATAATGCCCTTCTAAAAGACTCGAAGACTTGATGCAGAGACATGAACTCACAGCCCGTGATATAATGTAAAATGTGCTTATGGTTCATTAGACCTTAGTCTACCTATTTTGAGAGAAGCAAAGGACCTGCCAGCTTTTGGCTTTTTGAATATGCAAAACAGCAGGTTTCATGAATACTGCATCTCATATCCTTGAGAATCATAGTTAGTGACACGTGTGTTGGGACATGGAGGGTATGGGTCAGCTAGAAACACAGTTCCCATGGTTTATGACAGTAACTCGCATCCTTACTCTCTCTTGGGTCCCAAAATCTGCCTTTGATAAAGGTTATTGTTAAAACCGGGAGAAAAATCCCTGAGTTCCATTTTAGTAGGATTTCTATCATTATTTAGAAGCAAATATTCTTTCTTAATAAAATCTCTTCAGCTCACCTGGAGGGAATGCCCTCTTAAAAAAAGAACCTGACTATCCCGTGTTCACAAAAGCATAGGGTCCCCTGCTTTGTCCTTGGGACCTGGGCACCATTCCAAAATAATAACATGGCAAATGTATTTTCTCTTTTACAGGTAGTAAATTGAATTACTGAAACTCTTTTCTGGTCATATCAAAAGGAAAAAAATCATGTTTCAAGAGCCTCCATTTTTTAAATAGGCTCAAGCAACCCTCTATTCTTACAGTTTAGCTCTGCCCAACTTTTCCAGCATAGGAAAAAGAGATTCCAGAACACTGCAGTTTCTCTGTCGCAAATGGACTTCCGAGGAGGTCCCCTCAATAGTTCCCCTATCTTGAAGGACTTACGTAAACACTAAACAAACAACAACACAAATATAAAAACAAAAAAAGAAAACTATACACATAAAATCCCATGCCTTTTATCACCAAAAACTCATATTTTGACCGGGTGTAGTGGTTCACGCCTGTAATCCTAGCACTCTGGGAGGACAAGGCAGGAGGATTGCTTGAGCTCAGGAGTTCAAGACCAGTGAGAGCCCACCTCTACTAAAAATAGAAGAAACCAGCAGGGCTTGGTGGCGTGTGCCAGTAGTCCCAGCTACATGGAAGGCTGAGGCAGGAGGATCACTTGATCACCCAGGAGTTTGAGGTTGCTGTGAGCTAGACTGACACCATGGCACTTCAGCCCAGGTGACAGAGAAAGGCTCTGTCTCCAAAAAAAAAAAAAAAAGTCACATTTTGTTCTACCTCCTTTTCTGTCTTTTTCTTTCTCTGCTGTTTGTCCACCAATGAATGAACTGTCTTATCGTGCATGCTGTTTGGTCTATAATAAACATGCAAGAAACGGCACACTTTTAATGATCTAAATGACAACAAAGATTTAATACGTTCACTTCAAAATAAACAATTCTAAGATTTTCCATTTACCCAAAAGAGAGATCATGAGCCTAATTTAAAACAAAATAAACTGTGATTTTTTTTTTCTTTCCTTTGTGAGATTACAGTACAGGACCTAGTGATAAAACCTTTGCTTACCTATAAAATAAAGTACATCTGTGATCTAGAGCACCTTCAGAATATTGATACAATTTATAAAATGTATAAATAATTTAACATTTTTAAATCTTAATTTTCAAAAATGTTGAAGAAGCAAATAATCATTTTTGTCTTGTCCCTTGTTTAATCCTCCACCATAGATGATATTTATTGCTTATATATCTCACTTTGGTGAGTAGAACTCAGTCCACACCACTGAAAGGAATAGTGTGGCTCCCTAGTGCAAATTTCCTGAGAGCCCCTTCCCTCAGCATGTGCCAAGAATCAAATCTTGGCCACTTAGTGCTCTGTGTTCCACGTGTGAGCTCACGACGTGTTGAGCAGCCGTGCTAACTGAGATGGATAGCCCTGTCAAACAGGACGCTGGCACACCAGGATGCAAGCAGTGGGACACAATGACCTTTACATTCAGAGAAAAATATCCCTAAAATGGCATGAAAAGTTTATGGGGGGAAGGGAGGGGGATTCTTTTATTTCATTTAGGGACATAGCATGAAATAAAAGCAATGGTGCCCGCTATGCAATTTGCTCAGGATCAAATCCTGAATCCCTCACACAAGAAGGAAAAGTCGTCAGAGAAAGGAAATGAACCATCCTTTATCACGCTGCTTTGAAAGCATGGGACTCTACAATTCAGCTACATCACTGTACCCAGTCTGGCCATGCACTGGGACTGACAATAACTCGTAGGATACTACCTGTCTAAGAAAAAAATTCGTAACCCCTGGTTTCAAGTGGGCTGCTTTCTTGGAAGAACTAAGGGATAATTTAAACACTTAAAATATTTTTATAAAGCAATGATGTACTTACAGAATCAGATTCAAGAACTTGGGAATTTAAATCCCACGTCTTTGGTCACCATATTTCTAACTATGAATAAATGCTTAATCTCTCACAATGTCCTTATCAGAAAAATAAAGTTCTGACTGATAGTTCTTACAAATGATATGAAGAGACAGTCACAGAAAAAAAAAATAGCAGAAATCCTTGGCACATACATAAATTTAACTAAAGAAAGTAACATAGGAAATTAATATATAAAATGAGATATGGAAGTTACATATTTCTCTCCTTTAGTTATAAACGTAATCATAAACTATACAATTCAGTCATTTCAGCTGAAAAACAAAGATAATAATTTCATTGTATCAAAAAAAAATTTTTGCCATTATTCAAGGTTTGGGGAGTATTTTTGCTATTTGTTTTGTCAATTCTTTGGCATGAAAGAACAATGGGCTATGTTTCAGAATGAAACAACAAAAGCTCACAATGGGATCCCCAGTGTTGTACAATATATACTGAAATAACGATGTAATTTTAATATTTAATTAAATACGTAAAAGAAATTGATCACAAAGACATTGCAATATTTTTTAATTGAATGGACCACATCAAAACTATAAACCAGTTTCCAAAGATGCAAAAGAGTAAGATGAATCCATTTCATTCTGTTTAATTAAAAACTCATCACAAAGTGCAGAAGCCATAGCCCCAAAGCAATAAATACATTTAGGAAACTGAATGCTTTATAAATTGTATATTAAAGTTTCGATAAGTTAGGAGTCAAATATCTCAGCACTGGCACCGAGAACACTAATTTGCTGACTTAGGGAAAAATAACAGTTATGAATACAAAATAACCTAGGGTGATCACTTTGAAATGCAAGTTGATTTTGTGGCTCTAGAGATGCTACTCAAATGCTTTCCCAAACAACAAGAAAAAAAGACCCTCCACAAGACACTGCTCACTGTTTCGGAAAGACATTAAATCTTAAAATTCTCTTTCAACCCTTGTTTGGAGGACTGTGTCAGGGAACATGCTCTCCTTCATATCATGACACAAAGGAGACTCAGAGAGGAGAGGGGAGATGGATTAATACCTTGGGCCTGAGCTGCAGAGCTGTGGGAATACCCCAGGGCCAGAAGCGCTGTCTCCACCAGCTGGCTAAAAAGCACATCTTTTCGCACCAGGACAAACTCAGCATGTTCTTCTCTGTTGTCGTATTCAAGAGAGCCATCCAACTGCTCCACCACACAAAAGACAGGAATCATCAAACCTGAAGGGACAAAAATTCAAGAGCAAAACACAAACATTACAAAGCAAATCTCAGTCACCACGAATGGGAAGGGAAGAGACAGTTATAAAAGTCATTCATCTGTGATCGACAGTGGTTTAGATTAAACAAGCCTCTTAATCATATGGGCCTAATGGAAAGCTGTGAGCTTTTCCCCCTCTATTATTACAGAATTGCCCAGGGCAGTGGCAGAAGCCCTCCGATTCCAGTCATTAAAAAGTGGAGTGTACCAATCAGAGATGCCCTGGCACATAGGTGAGGTCACAGTGACCTTAAAAACCCTCGAATCTTTAATTGTCTATAGTTTTATCATTAACTATTAATCAGCACTAGTATTTTCAGATTAGACTTGCTTTTGTCTAAAAAGGTATTTCAACTCTTCCAGTTGTAAGATACCTAGTAGGGAGGCATGTTTAATTTCAGGACCTAAGCTGTTACGTGAATATGTACAAGAAAGTAATAGGAATTTAAAAGAAGTCCCTCTTTATGTTGTTGTTTTGTTTTGTTTTGTTTTAATCCTGGTAAATAGATCAATTAGTCTGAAAATAACCCGATCATGAAAGTTTTAACTTACATATAATGTTTGTCAAAATATACGTCCAAATATAAAACTTTGTCTTTTTAAATTATTATTTTATGCATTAACACAGGTTACTACTGAAAAGAGAGTATCTTTTCTAGTGTTTTCAGACAAAAGAAGTAAACTACCCTAAAGAATAAAGCAAATCAGTCTAGTTGAAAATCTGTTGAAATCTGTTGTCACTGAAATATTTCTCTGCTTTGTATCAAAGTGTGAAAAGCTAAAAAATGTTTAATTCACCAAAGATTTTTTAAAACTGTTCTTTATTTTTTAAAAAAAGTCATACAGGCACTTAAATCTAAACATAACCAAGGCAGAAGAAGATCAAAGTTTTACCAACATACAACTAATAAACATGGACCCTGTCCTATGTAATTCACACAAATTAGTATGTTATGGAATAAGGATCTGCTCTGGGTCTTCTCTTTGTGCAAGAAAAATCAAAAGTTATGAAGGATGGGTGGACAGGCAGACATGGGGGAGGCAGAAGGTAAAGGCATTTTGCAAAAAAAATAAGGCCTCTAGGTAAAATGACTATGGTCTCTGGCACACAGAATGCATAGGAGTTTTTCCAGAAGCCCCTCCCTGTCGCCTGGACCCTAGAACTCCCTGTCGCCTGGACCCTAGAAGCTTCCTGACTCACTCTGATCTAGAAAGCAGAGAGTGGGAGCAGATACTATGCAAACTACTGGGCAACAGATTTAGATTTTTGTTCTAAAGATAATACAATGGTACAACTGGTTCCCATGTGCTAATTATTATTATTAAAGATAATAAGTATTGGGTGTAATTATTAAATATAATCATTATTAACAATAATAATACTCATTAAGAATTGCTATCATTAAAGATCGTGGTAATTATTATTAAGACTGCACAACAGTCTAACAAGTCAAACCATATCATACCTGGGACAATGACTGAGTCAATGTTCACTCTTGAGAACAACAAAGCGGCATTATTTTCTACAGCAAATACACTGTCTATGGCATAAATTTATAAGAAAATATGAGATAAAGGTAGAACGGATCAATTTTTCAGACAAAAAGACTTAGCCTAGCCACACAATGCCTTATAAGATTTCTTTTTTAAATTGTGACCATTACTGGTATATGAAATGCTTATTTATTTATACTTAGTTTATTCTTAAATATACTTAAGACATAATGAATAATATAAATTAAATTTCCTCCAAATTACCTTTGCATTCATTAATTTACCCAGCATTTATTTACTGAACACCTACTATGTACTAGGTACCACCTGTGTCTCCAGGGATACAAGTGACAACAAGTCTGATATGGATCCTGCCCTCAATGTAGTTGAAGGCATTGTAAAATCTTCCTAAGTAAGCATAATGGCATTTTATAGGACCCATTCATGAGAGTCCTTACCAGCAGGGAATAGCCCCCATTTAGACCTTTTAACTCTTACATACTGGTATATAATCTTTCTCCAAGGAAGCAGGTTGATTTCTACTTTTAATGATTTAAGCATATGCACACACAGAGCCATGTAGTCAGCGGTGCCATAAGCTACTTCACCTCTAATACCTGTGTGTACATAAGTTTCAATGCTGAAAATCCATGTGCAGTTCCTAATGTCAACATCTGAGTGTCACACATCTGGGAATCACAGATAAGACCTTCAAATGAATCCAGTTGCTCCATAAGCTATCATGTATCCTTTACTTAGGAACCACAAATCTTTCTCAAGTCTATAGTCAACTAAAAAAACTTAAGACCTTACTGATTTTTTTTTCTTTTTTTTTTTTTATTTTAGCATATTATGGGGGTACAGATGTTTAGGTTACGTATGTTGCCCTTGCCACCCCTCCCCCACTAAGTCCGAGTTTCAAATATGTCCATTCTTCGGGTGGTGCACATTGTGATTTTTTAAAATAATATTAACTGTTCAATCAGTTAGATATGAAATACAACATGAAAGCACATGGATTTATAACATGGAGGGACTTATGTTCTGCAACTGTCAATTACTTAGATATTTCCTAAACATTTTAGTTTAGTGATTAAAGCAAGCAATTGTTAGCTGACACACAGCAATAACTCGTTGCAGTCAAAAAGCCAGCACCAAATCCCCACTGCCATCACTTGCTTTTAAAAAAAAAAAGAACTTTGAGATCATTTATAAAATAAAGCAGTATTAATCAGGAATGTCTAATTATTCAAGACTTGTTCTGAAGCACATACATATATTGCATATATATGAGATACTGAAGAACATCATAAATAGGTTATATTTAACCCCTAGAGAAATTTATGTTCTTACTAGAATATGATCCATCTAAACAATTATGGTTTTTATAATGAAATGTAATTTTTACAAACAAAGAAGAAGGCAGGAAAAATAGATGCAATTACTAGTGACAATGACAAGAAAAATGAAAAATAGTAAAACAGTACAATTGAGGTCAGGTGTGGGAAGAAAATTAAGGTATATATTTAAAAGCCTTTAACAACAGGAAATCCCTAAGAAAAGCAAACTATAAAAGGATGAGTAGAAATATATGCCAAAAATTTAAAAAGAGATATTTATCCATTTTATCCACCACTCTCTCCAGGCAAAAGGAGAAGAAAGAAAGGAAGGAAAGATGGAAGGAAGGAAGGAAGGAAGGAGTGACAATGGATAGAAAGTTAGGGAGTATGCTTGAAAAGCACTTTGGAAAATACATTAGGAACGGGAAGAATTAAAAGGTAAATTCCAATAAAAGGATAGCTATGTAAAACTGAAATGCATTTGCAACAAAATTTAGAAATGGTCAAGAAGAACAAAAAAGAAAAACTCTTGTTCTAGCCCTATATCTTAAGCTTATGGCATTAGTTTTCTTTTATTGTACCACAGACCCATTTTCAGGTGATCTGATAGAGACCTTTGAACGTTTTGATCATAAGCCTTGCTAAGCCTTTTACAATTGCAGGAGGTGAGCAGGACAGGCATGCAGCCACAGCCATTTGCTAAAAATTAAGAGGTGCTCTGGCAATTGGGATACATGGTGCATTCTGTTGTTAGAGAGGCAAAATAAGCCTGGGACCCTCTAAAAATGCATTTTTCCAACTGTCATTAGTTAATGATGCTGAAATTGTCATTTTCATTATGACATTATTTCTGAAGAAACTGTATGATTATAAAGAGTTAACCATTGTTATTGCCTCTGTTCACTGCAACAGCCATGTGAACTGAGACAGTGGGGAGATGGTTAAATGCGGTGATGAATAGCACCCGTCTGGAGGCAGAAAACCTGACACTGTCCCTTCTTATCTGTGTGAGTAACCTTGAGTAATTTATATGACCTCTCTGAGGCTCAATATCCACCTAGCTAAAATGCTAACAATAATACCTATGTCATAGAGTTGTTGTGAGCATTAAACAATATTATATATTTAAGTTGTCTGATAGCTCTCAAACAATGGAATCTGTTTTCCTTTTTTCAAAATCAGCATTACTACCATTTTACAAAGAAAAAAAGAAACCAATTGTTTTTTTTTTCAAGGTCTATAATCAATGCTCATGATACTTACCAAAAAGCATTTCTTCTGAATAAAAATGATACTAATAATCACTGAATGGTCTATTATGCAAATGATAACAGCTTAAAGTGTTCAACACACCCCACAGCAAAAAGGTGAAAGTGTTTAAAAGCATCATACTTTATACTCTAAAACCACCTGTCCAATACAGTAGCCACTAACCACATGTAGTAATTGGGCACCTGAAATGTGGCTCATCTCAAATTGGTATGTGCCGTAAGTGTAAAACACATACTTGGTTTTAATAATTTAATACCAAAGAAGAAATAAAAATAAACATATTATGAATAATTTTTAAAAAGTAATTGCATGTGGAAATAGTATTTTGGATATATTGAGTTAAATAAAATATATTATCCAAATTAACTTCACCTTGTTTCTTTAATGCTCTATTAGTGCAGTTATTGGAAAATTTAAAATTACACATGTGGCTTGTCTTATGATTCTATCAGACAGCACTGCTCTGATCAACCTGCCAAATACCAACATACATAATGTTTTTTTCTCGCACAGGATAGATTCATCACAAACTGATTCTAGGACAATTGTGTGGTTATTGTGAGCATTTCTTGGGTGCCCTTTGATTGTCTTTCCTCTGTGATTCAGATCTTAGGTGACTTGAAGACAGAAGATTCTTGGTTAAATTCTAAAATCCAGTGTGATACCTTCTCTGCAATTGTAGGTGCTTTATTACTAACTGTATTAACCCAACTTCTTTAATAAGGAAAAGGCTTTTCCCCCCTTGTCTTCATTTTAAAGAACAGTTACAGACTTCAGAAAATGTCACAACACTGACTATGAAAGTGACCTGAGGAATAAGTATTCTCTAATGCTCTGGATGTGTAATTGAACAATGAAAGATGAAAGATGGTCCCGTAGCAGGGGTCTGGATGACAAGATTCAACTGTCTTCCACCAAAATTGGGACATAAAATAAACCTCTCCTTTGTATTGCACTTCCTAGTTTGCCATGTAGCCTAACATGCATACCTTTAGTTTCTCCTCACATTTACCCCTGTGAGAGGGTCAATATTATTCTCATTTAATAAATTAAGAAACTGAAACTGTGAGAGAATAAGTAACATGCCCCAAGAAACACAGTGAGGCAAAACTAGGACAGTTCAGGTTATTCCACTCTAAATGCCAAGCACGTTGCTTTCTTGGGGCTGAAAACAACACTCCAAAATCCACACCCTCAGAAATCTAACGGTTTGACCTTTAAGTAAAGGACCTTTTGCCACTTGCTATGTGCAATGGGTGACCTGTGTTGCTTGTAAGTGAATCACCTTTCGATTGCCTAGCAGGTATCAGGCCCTGGGCTAGGCATGGAGGAGGAACCAAAGACAGTTCCTGCCCGTCAGTCAGTCACAGATGAAAGAAAGAAAAAAATAATAAAGAAAAGAAAGGAAGGTAAGGAAGAAAGAGGAAAGAAAGAGAAAGGGAAAGGGAAAGGGAAGGGAAGGGAAGGGAAGGGAAGGGAAGGAAAGGAAGAGGAAGGCAGACTCAAATGGATGGGTCACATGTTAGTGTGAATGAGCACAGTCTTCAGTCTCCTAGGTCCACCCTCATTCCTCAAACTGCTCCCTGAATGACAGGAGGAGCCACTCTGAGAAGAAAGGAGGCAGCCTTTCTCCTAAAGCCCATCTGTTTCTGGAAGGAAGGCAGCCAGAGGGCCCACTCCCTTGCCTGGGGCCCGCGGCATATCTGGTTCTATCACTGGAGAAGGTCCCAGAGTTAACTGAAGATGATAAAGGCTATAGATAGGGCAGAGCCTCTTAAAACTGAATCTGAAGTAAATGGCAATCACCACAATAAATTAATCACAGAACAAGCCCCTTGAAACACCAAAACAAATGAGTGAATAATACAGGGTCTTTCAGAGGACTGGGAGAGAAAGGAGCGAAAGATAAGAGCTACTTTTTCTTACTGCAAATTTACTGGAAAAATAACAATTTACTTGCTCTACACCCTCATATTCTCTCTCTCTCTCTCCCCCTCCCTCCCTCCCTCCCTCTCTCTCTCTCTCCCCCCTCCCCCCCCGCACACATACGCGTGGGCACACAGTCACACAGTCACACACACATCCCGCATCACAGACTGGAAGTAACTTGCCGGTATTAACCTCTAGCCCCTTCTTCCCATACTAAAATAATAAAGGGAAGTCTGAGTGCCAAGAATTGCCACCAGAAACAGGAAGGAAGAATAGAGTATCTCTCACCTCCCTGCTGGGGTCCCAGGCAAAACTTCATCATGGATCAAGTGTGTCTTTCCTACTCTGCTCTTCTCAGCCCTGCTGTCTTCTACGAAGCAAGCAGCCTCCTGGGCTGACAGCCACAGGCTCCAGTTCCACTCCGGCCTCCTACTCCCCCCAGGGGCTGATCGCAAAAATTCCAAAGACATTAATCGATAAAAAGATGCTACATTTTGCTGTTTGAATGGTTTAGTGGTCCCCTTATCTCCTCAGTTGTGTCTTCATTATAAAAGATACATTTTATCCCACATAAACTTCTAATGGGAGGAATTTCAGGTAGTGTAACTAAAATAATGTAGAAAAAATTTTTCACCAATTTTAGAAGAAAGAGCAGAGAAATCGTTTGGGTGCAAAGGGAGTTACCCACAAGTCCACAGGTCAACCGGGGGTCCTCTAGGCTCCCCCAAACTGCACCAGTTTCCAGCATTCCTCTCTATCCTTTGCTGGTGAACTACGCATTCTCTGAAAGACTTTCTCTAGTAAAACCAAACACTACCTTGCAGCCCCTGAGGCCAATCTCAACTTGGGAAGGTAAGAACAAAAACAGGCCAGGGTAGGGATGGGAGGGTTGACTGGGGCCTCTCTCACTGATCACCCCACAGGCTCAAATTGGGCCTAATGTGGTAGGGAAGGGAGATGGGCTCTGGCCTTCCACACCTCTGATTCCAGGCCTGCTCCCAAGCTAAGAGGTCACAATTCACCCTAAACTCAGGTCTGAAGGCTGAACGATAAGGTCTCTAAACACCCTTCAGTTACAGAAATTTGATGGCAGGATCAAACTGGCCTGACAGTTCACAAAACAGGATTTCACATTTCACAGGCACACAAGAGGCACGTTGTGGCAACTTACCTAAACAAAAAAGTCTGAGCCACACCTAGGAAACTGCCGCAGGAAGCCTGTCCCATGGAACTAAATTCCCTGATGTCAGGAATGCCAAGGCTCTAGTTGTTGTGAATGAGAGGCCTACATTTTTCCTTCTCAAACATAGGCTGGCCTCAGATAAGCTTTTTTCACTCTCCACGTCCCCTCCCACCCTGAGCCTGACCTATAGTAGGCCCAAAATAAACGTTGGTTTAGTCTAACAAAATGCTAATTCCAGCTAGACATTAATCACCACCATTAATAGGCAGTGTCAATGCTGTTTTTTTCCCATAATCCCCCAGCTGTCAAACTTGTCGGCATCACTTTGGCCTTACTGCACTGCATTCAGCATCAGCAGACAAAGAAAGCTTTCTAGGAAATGATCTGCACACATGGATTCGGGAGCTTGCTCTACGCTGTCCTGGGGAAGCTAGCCAGACCACAGAGCTGTACACGACCACTGTTGACAGAAATCGTTGGTGTACCACCAGGAAGGCATCACAGTGGATGGGTGGGTGACTCAAAAGTGGCGTGTTGCACTGTGCCCTGTGCCATACACACCCTGGGGCCTCGGTGGTCTTGTGGACAGTCCTACCTATGCCTTGCACTGAAGGACTAGAGTCTTTTTTTTAATTTAGTAACTACAGAGAAACAAAATGTCCACTGATCCTAAAATAAAAAATTTTTTTAAAAAAGAAAAAAGTAAAATATACAAGTTTGGATATTCCAGGAAAGTTCAGACATATGGCATATTGTTCAAGTATCCTTAGTTCAAACCTGAATTCCTGAAGTCCTTTTCATAGTAAGTTAAAAATGCATGTATGTATTAGTAAGTCTTGAGCCTCAATAGCATGTTAAAAATGACTCTACCATAATTCATGAATATCAGGATTTCTGTCTTTCATTAAGTAAAATTTTATTCTGGGGGTTTCTGAAAGGGTAATTTTTAAAATAGTATATAAGTGAAGATGTATTTGTCATTCTCATTATCCTCTTTGGAAAAGCTATTTGCAATTCAGAGCCTCATGAGTCAAAAAAGGAGTCAATAAAAATGGTCCTTCCCCTAACACTTGCTTCATCACCTTAGGTTTTGAGCTCTGCCTAAATGTTATTTTATCTAATTCAAACAATTTTAAAAAAATAGCTTGATTAATTTCTCTAGTGTAGTGTTAAGGAAAGGTTAACTGTACTAAGGTTCTCCAGCAAGGAATTAATAAAGGAATCAAGCTCTCAGCTCTCAATAAGACAAGACTACCCAGATTTCTAGTGGGAATATTTCATAGCACAACCATGTTTTCTTTAGGGAATTTAACTCACAAAAATTATTAAAAATTGAGATCAAACACTGGTGCAAAGCCTCAAAGGAAATCATACTAGAGTGGAGAGATTTCTATCAAATAAAACACTGAAAAGTAAAGTTTTCACAGCAAAAATAAAAGGCTTTCTCCCTCACCAAAAGAAAATCCTACTGTCTATGTTTAGGATTCAAATAGCAAGACATTTATGGGTACTTAATAGATGTGTAGAAATTATCACTGTGAAAGGAATGCAGATTTCACAAAGCCTGAGCCTAAGCAGACAGGCAGCCACCACCATTCTTTCCCAACCACTAAAAGCCACTCTCATTCTTATAGCCAACAAATGCCTCCATCTAGATGCAATAGCAACCAACCCCTGGACAGGGCTAACATCGAGAGAAGAAAGAGAAAAGAACAGGAGGAGAGAGAGCAAGAAAGTCAAAATCACAGTGCGTATTCTCCAGTTCCCTTAGGGGATAATGAGATATCTGGTTTGCAATACGTAGGATATTATTATTGTGACTCAGATCAAGTTAATAAAACCCAGCCTACAGACCAGGGAAACCAGGGTCTGATGGAATACTTCCCAGACAAAATATCTTAAGTATATATGTACCTGTGTAATTTATAGCAATTACTTAAATCAGAAAAACAGAACAGGGAAAACTAATATATTATTACTTTTTTTCACTTTATGGTTCTAAGACATCCTCTTTATAATTTTTATAGTTTATATAATTTCCAAAATAATAAATTTAATATTAAAAAACCAAAGAGACCATTTAAGTCACTGCATAGAAATCCATAGAAAACCTATTTTCGCCCTTAATATGTTTATTCAAAGGCTATCACCCAGCCAAAAGAGAAATGTTATTCCAGTTCTCATTGCCTTTGAGAAGTTACCAAAACCTAAAGTGATTTGTCTCGTGAACAAAAAAGTAAAACATCTTTACCCTAAATAAAATGTAAGAAAGACTCTACCTTCCTCAAAGCAAAAAAACTATGGGAGATCACTGCAGCATTTTAAATTGGGGGTAATTTCAGATATGAACATCTCAGTCTCAAAAAGATTTTGCTTCCCCGAGATTCCCCAGATTCATAAATTCCTTAAGTCTAAAACAATTTCTGAGCCACAAAATGAAGCATATTAGTGTTGTCTTCCCCCTCAAAGGCCACAGTTTCAAAACAGTTCTAATCTCACAAGCTCAACACAAAATAACAAAAAGATAATTTAAACACTCTCTTTCAAACCCCACATTAAAGGAGAAAAGAATTTCATTTGGGATTAACTTAAAGGCATAGGTTTAGGTTTGTGAGTGAACTCCAGTGTGGCCCGAGAGGTATGAGCTGCTATTTTATCTTAGCACCATCGCTGCCAGATCTAGATGAAGATGACAAAAGAAACATAACAGTTTACATGAATATAAATTCCATTTCTTTATTTTGTTAACAAAAGTAGAATTGACAAACAGATATGTTTTCAAAGAACAAGTCTATGCTTATTATATGTGTGTGTGTGTGTATATGTATTTATGAAAGGATGGCTGTGAGAAAGACGGCTTTACTAAGTCATTATATCAAAGGAAGAGGAGAGCTGTATCTCAGAAGCCTTCCTTGGTTAAAAAGAACTGTCTCCCTCAAACTCGCTTTCAAGCTATACATCAATCTTCAATATAATTATGTTTGACAGAATATAAGCTCTTGGCAGTTAACTTGTTTACAATAAATGCTTAGTTTGGGTACATGGACTGTATTTCAGTCTCACAAATATCAAACACAAACCTACAACAGTCCCATTATAGGGCCGAGAATTATTTTGCTATAAATCTTTTTATTGGGGGGCCAAGGGAATTACTTTGCAGCTTGTTTTCCACTAACCACTTAGAACAGTGTGAAAAGAGGTACATTTATACTCTGACCTGTGCTAACTGGAATTCTATACATTTCCATAGGACAGTGTTCGGTATCAATCCTGAACATACAGGCCAGCCCCTAATTTTGCCATGGTGGCAGAAAACACATATGAAGCAAAATGGTTCTTACTAAAGTCATGGCATTTTCCTACAGTTCTTTTTCTCCTCAAAGTCTCTTGGGAACTAATGACCATTTGTAAGAGGACTGGCAGACTTTCAATGGTAAGCTCCAGTTTTGGGGGGTTTATAAGTTAGCTATAAAAATGTGCTTAAGGCTCAAACTTGCCATATGAATGAGCCTGTAAATAGAGTTAGTTTTGCTGACTATTACCTAGAGATTCATTTGAGAAGGGAAAAAATTCAGGATCACCTTATTTACTCTGGTAAAGTGGCTTTACCTGGGGTCTTAAAATGTGTAATAACTTCCTATCCAGGGAACAAGTTGCTCTTCTTATACTCCCTCAATAATAAAGGGTTTTTGGTGTTCTAATACCACACTTGCCAAATCGAAAGGACAAACTCTTGTCTGAATGCAACCTCGTAACCTGAAAGCTAGGCAAAGCTTCAGGACTGCCCTGGCTTAGCCCTACTCTACTCCATGCAGGCTTCCCTCCTGGCACACACCTTCATTGACATTCTCAACACCTTCCGGTTTTCAGATCATTGAAGGGTTTCCTCGCTTGTTTTTGAATGTCCCACTTACCATGTAACCAGATTTCTACAAAAATTCAACTGCAACAAAGTATTAATATACAGAAAAGATCATTTTAAGAATCTTAGTTTAGGTATATTTTCTAAAATAATACTGAGAAATCCAGGTACTTTATACCTTCATAGTGAGATTCCAATGTCTTTACTTCTACTCAATATTATAACTACAGGTGACAGAAAATAAAAAAAAAATTTGTGTGTCTCTCAGCTTGTAATCAAGATGATAAGCAACTAATTTACAAGTTTCAAAAGTCATGAAAAATAATTTCATTAAAAAATGTTACCACGTGACTTTCTTGCATGCAGGACACATACAGACAGACAGATGAAAATACTTTCATTGCATTATCAGCCTCACATATTTTTCTTATTAATATCAAAAGCAATAGTCTGCAATGTGAACTAATGGAAAATTGTTAAATTCACCTAAAATAATCACTCCTTTTTTTAAATTAAAGAAGTCCTTTTAAAACCTTGACTATTTAATTGCTATTTACTTGGGGGAAGGGGGACATGGAGAAGGTGATTGTATTAAAAAAAAAAAAAAAACACTTTTTTTTTTATTATACAACAAAAATTCCCTCCAAGGCAAAAAGACATTATGCCAAGTTCCACTCAGAATTAATGTTTAGGTTTAAATTATAAAGTCCAGAAAAAACAGAACCACTAATAGACCCTTAAAGCTCGTGGCCTTCATCAACACTGTTAGGTTATGTAAATGTTAAAACTGAAAAACCCTTTGCTGACAAAAGTATTTTAATGAAGGCACTATTAACTGTACTCTTTGGACTGAATAACATTTTTTAAAAAGCTTTTTTGGACTGTTTGATATAAATTCCACTCTGAAGGAAATGATATTATGCTTGGGACAGTTCTGGAATTATAAGACCTCCACCAGGAGGATGTACTGCCTATCTCACTCCTTTCGTTTTGCCGCCTTAGAAGGTTTTTAAATATTGAACCCAAGAAAAATCTTAGTGATAGATCAAAGAAATATTCCCCTTTAAGTCTGTCAACTGAGTCCAGCCTTGGGCTCCGACTGTTCTGATGGCCAGCATTATTTGCAGTTCTAGTATCTTCACGGTGAGCAGGGTGCCTGGGATAACTCCATCGTCACCACCCAGGTTCCCAGAAGCTCACAGTTTTTATGAATAAAGTAACAAATACATCTCAGAGTGAAGGAAAACTAGCCACTGATCTTGGCAGCTGCAAGTTCACTTGGAGTTGCTGAAAGCACAACTCTGAAGAACGAGAATCAGAGGCTCAGCTATGCTAAGGATTATCAATTGAATGGTTAAAGTGATTGCAGATTGAAGCCAGAGCCTCTGTGTCTCAGGTGACAGGTGAGTAAAAATCAAGTGAAATGTACACATGGAGACTCGGGTTCCCCCACAACCTTATGTGTCTTAAGAAAAAATAAGGGTGCTCATTATTCAGCCTCAATGCTCTCTCCCGTTTAGCCTGGTTAGGGCTTTGAGAAGAGAAAGAATAGCAGGCCTAGGAACCACACCTGCCCTTACTTGGCAGGGCTTTGTAACAAGAGGAACATTCATTACTTCTGACTTCCATTTACACAGGTTAAAAAAAGAGGGGGAGAGGGTAGTTACACTACAGGTAGAATTTGAGAAAATATGATTTTCCTGGTCAAACTGTACATGAAGATGAAGTCAATGAGCACTTTTAATGTCTCCCAGGCAACCACTTCCCATGGGCTCCTCTCTGAACTTCCCAGGGAAGAATGAGAGCCAAATAGTCTCTCCCCAAAACAGATTTTAGCTAATAAACAAAACAAAGTATGCAAAAAGCACTTCAGTTATTCTGCATCTTCTCCAAGACTAAAAATTTGTACATTGTGTGACAGGTCCACCTCATTTTTCTTAATGATGTTTTTATTATTCTTTCACTCAATTAAAGCAGAAATGGATATTGCATCTTCTGACTGTATAATTGTTATTGTAATCTGTTTTCGATCACTGCTTAGGAAATGGGTCCAAAACAACATAAACTCTCCACTGCCTCAGAAGACAAGTCATTTTCTTTTACTACAGCACTTAAAGAGACATTTATCATGCTGCTCTGTTAGCATCTTTGGATTATGACAAAAGAAAGTTCTTGTTCTGCCAACCAAAAAATAAAAAATAAACAATAATATTTCAAAAGCACTGCTATTAAAGAATTTTGATATGAATGCATTTTCCCAATATCCTATTAAATA
>NW_012135303.1:5820696-5870330 GCF_000956105.1 Propithecus coquereli | reverse complement strand
ATCTGTGCAAGTCTTCAAGGAAACAAAGAAAGACACTGCGCTGCTGCGTACATTTCAGTAACTGTGTAACCATCAATGGACATCAAATGGTTAACCTGGTGTGAAATGCATCCCTTTTCAAAAATAGTAACTTACAGTGTTTCCCCTTAATTTTTTGATCTCTTGTTGTTATGTTATGCTGCAGTTCAATAACCAACTATGCTGAGATAGAACTCTACTCCAATGACAAGGCAACTAGATAAGGGCAGAACCGAATTTGTCTTATACACTGGCAAATCGTAACCGTACCAGGAGCAACTAAAATTGAAATATACTTCCCCAGAGGGTTTTACTATCCTATGTGTCATAACCACAAATACAGAATATGCTTACTGTAAGACTGACATACTTTGCTGATAACTTTATTGCAAGGTTCAAATTCTTGAAATTTCTATTAATGCTTTTTTCTAAATTTTAGTCATTTGTCAAACTAGTAACTATAACATCCACTCATTTAAGTTTTAAAGGCATAGACATCAATTAAGAAGGGAAAACATACACACATAAACCCAATTGCCATAATTATATATTAAAGCACATTTATTTCATATTATGTCTTTTTACCTAGTTTTTTTAAAACTTAAAATAAGTAAAACTCTGTAATCGAGAAGTAAAAGACATACAAGTTATAGAAGGCAATTTCTGATGTAGCCTTTGACTGCCACTTAATTATACTGATTTTATCACAATTTTTAAATCATTTGCTATTAAACAGCAAAACAATTCTACTAATTGAAAAAAAATATAGAGAGAGAGTTCCATGATTTTGAAAACTCCACCATGGAACACTTTTACAAAAACACTGTAGCATGTAGCTTATGGGGCTTGTTTCTATGTAAAAGAAGAAAATAAATGTTTGGCTGATCGCTAACTATAAAGAGTAATATGACTTCAGAAAATGGAAAAGCACACCATAGTGGCGACATCTGTGCATTTTTTTGTTTGTGTGTTTGTTTTTCAAAATCTGTAAGTTCTCAACTGGCTTTTGTTTTAACTCATAGCTCAATTCCATTCAGGGCACCTACTTTGACTTTGAAATATTTATCACGTTACCCCTAAGTAGTAGGATGGCAAATCTTTTGTATATAAAAATCCATTTTTAACACATAGGCATTTTCAAAACCTCTACTGCACTTTAAAACAAAAGGAATTCACAGCTCTCCTTACTGGCATCCTAAATTAATGCTGGAGAGCAGTGGTGATTGGAAGTGAGAAAAGACCCATACAATCAAAGTCAGCAGAGGGAAATCACTCATTTTAAAATTGCTATAAAGAAAAGAATGGAAACTAAAAGGCAAACTCTCTTCTTCATTTTTGAGCTAAGCATAAAGGTCTCCTACTTGAAACCATTTTATTTCTTTTTTTTTTTTCCAAAAAATAATGAGTTAAAATGTATGGGTTAGATCCAACATTTCACTGCTGTTCTTATTCTTGGGGAATGGGGGAGAAGGAGGAACTTGCTGCCAAAGCTTCTGAAAAGAGAGTTTGGGCTGCTAATTTTCCGTTCACAAAATCTAAATTCCCCTTATGCATTCTCACACAACTCATGAAATAATATGAAACAGTATTATATCACTGCAAATTGAGACATTTTTATCAAAATAAAGAGTGATGATGCCAACATTTCATTTGTCATTTCCCACTTGTCACTTTTCACTGACAAACTGTTACACATACAACTTTTGTCAAATGCTCCATCTTTAAATATGTTCCAAAATGCCATTGTATCTCAGCATTCACGAAAGAAAGATAGTAAAAATTACTATATTATTACACATTCGTTATGTAGGTTAAAAAAAAGCCTACTTTTTAAATAAAAGAATATAAAGGATTTTTTATTGATTTACATGCTAAGTAGAATAAAGTTTGGCTTCCTGAAATAAAACAAACTACGTACTTATTTTATACACCTAATGTGGAATTGGTTACGAGAAACTTTTTTAACAGTGAGAAATCGTGTCAATTTTATCTCTACAGAAATCTAAAAACTTTCCAAAGATGAGCATGACTCAAGAAAATAATACAATTTGGAATTCATCTAGCCCTGTTAATTTAACATGTCTTTTTAAATATATGCACATAAACTATTTCTATATTGAATTTTTTTAAAAAAGAAAAACAAGACTTTTAAATTATCAAAGTAGAACCACCAAACTTCACTGCTTACCATCTTGCCAGATATACCAAATTACTGTAGTCTTGCCCTGAATAAAACTGACTTCCATATCCTTAAAATGACTCAAATTCATATTCTCAGCTATTTAATAAATGATAATTAGTCTGTTTTCCCTCTCTACAGAGATAGATTGGTTTTTTAAAAAAAAATTCAAAAAGGACAAAAGAATTAACATGGAATATCTAACATGTACAGACCAATTCTGCTGGTTACAACCCCCTGGGGAAGGATGATATTTCTGATCTCCTGCAAGGGTTCAAAAACAGATGACTTAAGGGACATCGATGTAGCTCTTTCTCTCTCTCTCTCTCTGTCTCACTCACACACACACACACACACACACACACACACTTCACTGTAGATGATCTTGAATGTACAATGGTCAGTGGGTTTCTGCTGATGGAACATAAGGCTTCCAAAATTGCTTGAAACATCAAATTATGCTTAGGACTTAGAGGGGCGGATACCCTATGTTCTGTTTAATGTGTATGTTCCATTGCATATATTTTTTTAACCAAGTATATCTTTATTTTAATAACAGGCCAAGAACTAAAAACACTTTAGAGAAGGGCTATTTTTCTACCTCAGCAAAACTATAGAGGACATGCTAGATTGTTGGATGACCCCAATGCCTAAGTTCATTCTATTTAAAAGACCTTAAAACCTTTAAAAAAAAAAAAATGTGGGAGGGAGGGGGAAATACAATCTTTTCTCTTTTGAAAGAATAATATGTGTCCTTCCTACATGTATTACGGTGTTCATCTCTAGAAATGGAGTTTTCTCCATTTTGGCCATGTTGACAATATATTTCTAAATTTCTAAATATTTTATACATTTCAATATATAAATATCTATACTTTCATATCTGCACTTTTTTCAAAAAGTAAAATGTCTCTCTACTACTGCTAATATGGTGACTACACCTGACCCGAACTACATTTCTTTTACTCTTAATCTAAAAGGAATGTTCCACATGTAGACAATTAAACTAACTGTTGTTGTAGACAATGTTCAGCTCTAAATGAGGCCCTGACTAACAATCTTGATCACATTTGCTTCCCTATTTGAATACATCAATGTGTACTGCATAATGATTTTTTCCCTTGCAATAAGACAGTTATGTTCTTGAAAAGGCTGCCTGGTAGCAAGAAGAACAGGTCTACTTCACGTAGACCAGTTATAAGATAACTTCAACAGACAGTTCTACAACAAAATTAAATTTTTATTTGTAAAACATAAATTATTTTTCAAAAATAAACAAATTTTTTTAAAAAAGCAAATACCCTAAAATGTTTAAACATTTTTTCCTAGAATCTAGAACACTTAACACCAAAAAACCCATAAAAATTCATAGGAAAATAAAAAATATCAAAAAGATTCTGATGTTTAATACCTCCTATCAGCAAATACACCATCTGGTATATTCAAGTGCTGTTCATTCAGTTTAAATAAAGCTGTCTGAAAGTTCTTCTTTAAGCCAAACATTAAAAACGAAGATGCTAGTGTTAACAATGAATAAAGCACAATAATTTATTGCTATTAAAGCCCAACTGGCTAGCACCTTTCAGCAGTCCAGGAGGAAAGCAGAACGCCTTACTTCCTCTGGAAACTTGACTGGCATCACTTTCATTTTATGCTGTAGGTTGCGTGGCTGAAGCAGTCTATACAGCAGAACATTTTAGATAACTTATGCTAATAGTGGTAAAAAGGATCATCTGATTCTTATTTTCACCATTCTTAATAACCTCATCTTTTTCTAAATCTTCAAATAGATGTGTAAGTTTTAATCAACAATTTCACAAATACAAATTTTCCCACCATTAATCATCCTTTTTCGAAATCCTTATGGAGTGAATTACTAGCTGAGAGGGGACGCCAATTCTAGTAAGTGAATGTTACCCAGCAGGGATATAAAGCTGTCAACACCATGGTGCTCTTGCTTGCTCTAAACTCTCTCCCAGCCTTCATATGTTTTTTAAAGAGATATTAGCCTTTTTCCCCCCGAAGGACCTTCTATAAAAGCTGACTGTCATACACATCTGAGCACTTATATTTTATTACATACATGCTTTAAAACACACTGCTTAGATAAGAGCAAAAAAATCCTAGAAAGTGTTGGAAAGACAAAGCAAAACTGATCTAATTTCTAATAGAGTCTTCTAAAGCTAACCACATTGTAAACAATGCGGTAACTTTTAAGTTCCCTATTAAAACACAACCTTGAAGACTGTGACAGTATATCTACCACCTCTACTAGTTAAATTCAGATACTAAAATAAAGCCCCCATTTCATGAATACTTAGTTCTCATCAAAAAATAATTTTCCTCTCTAAAAAAGTACAGTAACAACAACAGAATTTACTATTGCAACCAATGCATTCAGAAACATTTACCTCACTGCTTATCAAAAGCAATAAGATAAATTGCTATTTTATTGGGCAACCAATTAACTTGATTTCTCCTCTTTTTAGGGGGAGAGCTTTTAAGAAAGAAGAACACTAAAGATTAACAAATATGTACTCCCAAATTTTTATCTCTATTTTTAAAACAAATGTTATCATAACCACCTTTATAACATTGATAAGACTGTAACATATATCTGAAAAATGATGCAGAGCTATAAATACTTTCATAGTTATCTATGCTTATTTTATACTGCTTTATAAAGAAAATTTAAAGAAAAGGATGCAGGGTGGTAGACATATAATCTATTTTATATTTACCCTATGTTCAAAAAAACCTTTTCAATTATTAAAAAACTTCTAACTAGAATCATATTTTAAATATTTTTTTAAAATTTAGAATGTGCATTTTTAAAAAGGCTTGGTTTTGCTGTATTCTATATACATGATTAAAAGTTACAAAGAAGTGAAATTATTAACATCTGAATGTACATTTGAAAATTATATAAACTTAAACCCAGAAAATAATGATTAACATTCAGTAAGAAAGCTTTATACAATCAAAATTTTATACTCTAAATTGTTATATTCTGAATTTCTCTAAATTAATCCCTTTCCAAACACTCTATTATGCTATATAGAATAAAAGCTTTCTTTAAAAAGAAAAAAAAACTTTAAAATTCCACCAAACATAAGCTATTTTAACCACTTTACTATTAAGTAGTATAAATGATACGTATTGAGACAAAATAATGTCATCTTTATTTTCAGTTTGGGAAGCAGCTAATAAGACCTTTGCTATTACTAAATTAAGCCAAACCTCAAAGAAAGTGTCTAAGGCAGCTGGTCGAAACAAATGTATTATTCTTCACCAAAACAGTAATTTTAGTTTGTATCAAATTTATCATAAGTTATCAAATGTGAATTATAGTTTCAGAAACTTTGAAAGCAACCACTATTTAAAACTAAAGGCATCCTTGGTCAACAGAACTAGGAAGTTTCTTTCATAGTTCTATATGATATAGAAGAAAAAAAGACAACTTTGTTTTAGGAAGTACAATTGTTAACAATTACATTCTAAAATGTTTAGAGACTTCTTTCAATTTAGTGAATTTTATTAGGTTTTCAGAAAAAGACTGAAATTTTAAGTCCAAGTTTCTTCTTTACACTTAAGGCTACTTTGGAACACACTGCCTCCAAAGATTTCCAAATCATCTTATGTTTGGTCCCACCATATTCACTACATATTTTTCTTTCTTATATGTATATACCAAAGGATTATATGAAAGGTCTGAAGTTGCTGCTCCAATCTCAAAACAAAGCATTAATAATCCTCACATTTAAAAAGTGGGTCACAGAACTGTCAAGTATTCTTTTCCTTCATTAAAATGTATTTTCAAGTCCCTGTATGGGGAGATACACAGCCACCTCTATAGCCAAATATTTTTTTTAAACTTAAAAATTGAGAGGATGAATGTTTTTCAAAGGAGATGGTTATTATGAAGAACTAAGTCAAATCCCATCCTGAATGTCTACCACAAACAGAAATAGCAAAATAAGTAAAAACAAAAAAAGTCATTTTATAAAATATATGTGTTTAACTCTTTAAAATAGAGTGGACATTTAGAGAGAGGTATTTACTTCAAAATATGTACAATGGACACTTGGATCGTGGGGGTGGGAGCATATCATGAGTTTTGCCAGGGTTGCCTATCATTTCAGGTGGGCTAACAAAAAGAATTATATTAAATGGGTTACTGTTGAAAATATTAGGGGAAAAAAATCTCAGAAACAAAAAAAAGTAAACTAGTCATTTATCCCAAACACAAAAGAAACCTGTATGCCATGTAGAATTGTATATTTATATGTAAAAGGCAACTAAGCAAATGGCATACAAACTCAAAATACTGTAATGTTTAAATTTCTCTCACATCTTTATTTTCTAAGATTACTTTTCCTAATCAATTTAAAAGAAAGTAGTTGTTGAAGTGGTAAAAACTAGAAAATTTTTTCTTTAAATAAAATTAAATTCTTCCGGAGGAGAAACAGCATGTAGCTAATAAGCCTACTCTGATATTTTTACCTGTTGTCCTATAATTCGTAACAAAGTTACAAATGCATATGAAAACTTTATAGACAACAGTAGCATTAAAGTTTATAAGGGCCTGATAGACTCATGGTGATTATTTCCCAATTGAAATGTGTCAGGAAATATTACCAATTGTCATTCATTTGTCTTGAAGCACTGCCCTAACTACAAAGTAACACCAACACTCTTAATAGCCTCAGCACTAACGACTATTTTATTTCATAAAAGCGAACGCACCTACACTTCATCCCTACAACAGATAGTCTGAGGCAAGGCAAAAGAGTTAAATCACTAAAAAGCTCTCTAGGAAAATCTAGAAACAGTTAGCTGGCTGTGACATAAACCTGCCAACACCTCAGCACACAGTGGCAAAGTGCCCAAAAAATGCCACCCTCTGGGTAAACCACTTTCTTGTTTTAACTCTAGATGAAGCTACCAGTTGCAGATGAGAGGCGACCGGGGCATTATTTGGCAACCTGGAATTCACTTCCTGTAATCCTACACCGCGACAGCGCCTAATCAACCTGAACCCTGACACCCGGGCCATTATCACTGGGCCGCGGGGCTGCGCGCGCCTCCCAGCTCCGGGCTGTTACCTCCCACGGCCTTGGCCACGGCGCCGTTGGGCCTCCCGCGGGCTCCCATGGGGCTGCCGTTCTGCTCCAGCCGGGCCACCTTCACCGGGGGAGGCCCCTTGACGTCTGGGCTGCCGCTCCGCCGGTCGGGGCTGTCCCGCAGACACGGGCTCTCGCTCCGCCGCTCCATGCTGCTCCGACTCGGAGACAAAGTTCCCACCGGCAGGTCGCAATAAAACGCGCAGGGACCTAGGGAGGGGGCGGGGGGGAGGAAAGGGGGAGGGAAAAAAAGAGGGAAAACCGCTCACACACGTGATAGACGTTCAGGCCAGTGGCAGAGCGCTGCACCACAGCCACACAGACTTCCTCCCACGCTGCCCGAGGGGCCCCAGCCGGGACGCTGGTCCCAACCTTACACTGGGCGGCCCCAAGGAAGCCCAGAACTTGAGGTGTTGCGACTCTGCCCCGTCGCTGCTCCCCTGAAGTTAGCCTTCTTCGGTGAAGCGGCCGAGGTCGGCGCCCAGGGCCACGTAGAAGTGGCCCATTCATTGGGATAGGATTGGCATAAACTGTTCACAGTGCGACAGCCTCGCCGTCTGGGGGTCAGGGTTACGGAAGACGTGAACTCAGAAAAAGACGTTCCACACACTTGGGAAGGGAGTTGGGAGTGTACACAAGTCCGTGACCGAATTAACAAACTGATAAATGCGCTGTGAGTGGCCGGGCAGGAGCCAAAGGCCGGGTAAAAGAACCCCTTGCATCCCCACTTTTTACCTTTACGGAGCAAGTCCTGAGACACATACACACTTTGCATAAAATCAATCCTAATTCCACATTAATGAGCATCCAAAAACACTTGGAGGTATTTATTAGAATAACCTCCAGAATAACCTCCATCACAAGGGCGTGTGCTACAATTGTTATTATGGAGCGTTCCTATCTTCATCCGATCCTGAGTGCTTTTTTAAAGCTCTTCAGCTTAAAACACAAAAACAAAAAGCATTTAAACTCTAGACGCAGCCTTCATCAACCCCAATTTTAAAATCGCTCCAGAAAGTTTTCCTCTGGGTGGCTTGGTTAGCAGCGCGCATCCTTACAGAAGCCGCGGATCTCCGCACCCCTCGATTTTGGGGGGCGGGGAAGGAGAGGAAACACCTGATGAAACCGCGCTCGCATTGTTACTGACACCCGCGAGAAGCAGGACCCCGGCACAACTTAGTGCGCTGGGAATCCTCCAGGGCCCTCTCGCTGCGGGAGAAGCCGTGTTGCCACGGGTCAAGGAGAGACGTGGTGGGGGCGTCAGAGCGGAGGTGAAAAGAAGGCTGCGAGAGACGCAGGGACTGACGGAAGGGCTGCGTGCGAGGGTTTCGCCTGCATTCCCAGACTTCGCTGGCCCAGAGGGCGAGAGCGGCAGGCAGGGAACTTAGCCGGCCCCGGGGCTTCCCCGAACTCCCGAGCGCGGCGCGGGAGCCCTCGCCCTGTGTACTTACTGCTCACGGTCTGTCTGAAACTTGGCTGGCTGGGGCTCTGTCCATGGAGCAAAAGTAGAGAATCCAGGGTGGAAAGTTTCTGGTGTTTTGCTTTGCAGTCTTGTCCTAATCGTCTTCCTTTCTCTTTACTCCTTCCCCTTTCCTCTTCCCCAGGTCCTAACGTTTAAGGTCCTGGGTCAGGGTGTCTTCTTCTGGTGCGGAGATGGTTGTTATGATGATGATGGGGGGGGAGGAGGGGGAGGAGGAGGAGAGGGAAAGGACTCCTCCAAAGGGACACCCGAGCGAGCGGGGGAGGGGACGGCGGAGGAGGGGGGAAGAGAGAAGGAGGCTGAAAGAGCCTTTTCACACCTTCGGGAAGGAGACCCGTTCTGGAGAGAAAGGGCTGAGAACCGGGAGACAGCGGCGGCGGCGACGGGCCGGGGCTGCCGGTTCGCAGGGCCGCTAGCTCGCGAGGAGGCGCAGCCAGAGCGGCGGGGCCGGTGCCACCAAGAGCCGAGAAGGCGCAGGGACCTGGGACCGCGCGCGGGAGGAAACACGGCGGCCGCCCAAGCTGTCACCTCCAGCCTCTCCCCTCTCGGCCGCCTCTGCCAACAGCCAGAGCCGGACTCACTGACAAGCCGCAGAGAGAGACACACTGAGAGGGAGATGATTATTAGTTGCGTTGAGTCATCAGGCAAAGTGAGTCTTTTTGGGTTGTCCTCGGTTTCCGATTTCTCCCCCTCCCCCTTTCCGTCCCCAGATCTAGCGCCTTCAAAATAATAATTTGGGGTGGGGGTAGGGGAAGTCTCTGGGTTATTTCGGGATGGGGGTGGGGGGGACGGATCCAAACCCAAGCCAGACTGGTCCACCGCAAGGAAGGAGGGGAGTGGGGGGCGGGGAGGAAGGCTGGGGAGGTTGAGGGGGGAGGGGGGCCCCGCCTGGCAGGAAATTAAACATCAATCAATCAATCGCCGTGAGCTAGGCGACCCAACGGCGGCGGGGCTGCAGAGGAGGCAGAGGGACAGGAGAGGGGAGGGTGGGAGGCAGGGAGGAGGGAGGAGGAAGAGGAGAGTTGGCGGTCGGAGTAGGGTGGCGAGGACCTCGTGCACGGGGCAGCGAAGGACGGATGGCAGAGGACCGAGCGCGGCGCGAGGCGGTGGCCGCGGCCGGCGGGGGGGTGCGTCTGGGCTCAGGCGGGTACCGGGGCCCGGGGTCTGATCCTCCTCCTTGCGTTGGGTCCAGGGCGCGGCCGCCTCGCCCAGCCCGTAGGCGCACTCGTCCCCGCGCGGAGGCGGCGGCGACAAGGCAGGCGCTGGGTGCCGCGTCTGCCGGCGGAGGCGCTTACCGACGCGCAGCAGGCAGCGGCGGATGCCTCGGCTCCAGGCTCCGTTAACTGCGCGGAGTACTTTCGACTTTGGAGATAGGAGGGCGATCGCCTCCCCCACCCACCGCCTCCGCCCACCGCCTCCGCCCCTCGGAGCAACTTTTCCCGGTGCCTGCGAGCTCCCCCTCCGCGGGAAGCCGACCGTCCCGGCCCGCCGCGCTCCGAGCTGCCGCGCGCGCAGGGAAGGCCGCTTCTCGCTCAGAGCTGGCACGGCCGCGAGTCCGAAACAATAGCCCGGGTGTCCCGAATGGCAGCAGCTGGGCCATTGCCCGCCGGGCTGTGAGTGGCAGAGAGGGGCTTGCATGGTGGGCGCAGGGTGGGGTGCATCCCTGGATGGCATCCCTGGAGCGCTCGCTGCGCCGGCGACATCGCGAGCGGCGCAGCCCGGGCTGCCTGGAGGCCGTGACGCTGTGGCAGCGAGAGCCGCGGAGCTGCCAGTCCTCAGGGCTGCGGGACTGGGGCTACTGGGGACCCCGAGCTGCTGGAGCGCTGGGCTGCGGGCGCGAGCAGAACTGTGCCGTGAGGACTGGGCCTCCCCGATCTGGGGGAGGCCGTGCAGGAGCGTCCCCAGCAGGTCCTTCGAAGGCGTAAAAGAGCCACAAACTTTTGCCGACTCCCGCGGCCGCAGCCGCCCGCAGCCTGACTCCGGCCGCGGTGCTGATTTAAGGTGGCACGGGCACTAGCCGAACAGGCCGGCCTCAGGCCGCGCTTTTGTCCCACAGATGCCACTTGGGCGCCGGGCCTCCTTAAGGAAAAGCACGTGGGCAGGGGCCGCAGCCCCCGCGAGATGCCTGGGGCGTCGGCGGACATTAGCCCCCGGGACCTTGGACAAGAAAATGTGGACTCGTCCCCGTTGGCCTTGAGGCCAGAGAAGCCCACTCTAATGGCTACGCCTCCTGTCCCTCCCGCACACCTAGGCTCTCCCTCCTAATTGCCTGGACCCTAGGGCTCTCCCGTATCTAGCCACCAGAGCCACCGGTCCCCCTTAAGAAGCGTTGACTGTACGGCGGCGCCAGAGGGCCAAACTAAGTTCGGTTTCGGGAAACGCGTTCGGGAGCAATCTTGGAAATCCCGGCCGGTTCAGAGACCGCAGAAAGCCGCGTTCGCCGATTGTGTCCGGGACCAGGCCGTGGTCCACTCGCCGCATCTCTCTGGTGGGCGGCATGAGCACGGCTTGGGAGGCTTGAGAGCCTCTGGAAGAGAAAGGGTCCCAGAAACGAAACCTGCCCCCGGCCTAAGTCTCGGCGCCCAGATCCCGGTGAACCCCGAACCCAGGCACCGCCCAACAAGTTTCCAAGGAGCGGGAGACGACCTGGGAGGCGGTCGGAGCCTAGCCGAGAAAGGAAGCGAGCAGGATAGCAAAGCTTAGGGGAGCCAGCCTGGGAGTTTTAGGCAGCGTTTTCCTTTCCCTATTTTTCTTACCCAAGCCCCATCCTCCCCCCAACCCCGCACCCCACCCCCACCCCCAGTCAAATGGGTTGGAGAAAATGCACAATTCGAAGTTGGTGAGAGCAAAATGGCACAAGTAAATCAACCCGTGGTGGTAGCTAAAAGGTTTTTGGCTGCAAAGAAACAAACTGTGAGTCTGATCCACAAACTTAAAAATCTGTACTGTCACCTCGAAATGGGAAGGGGGTGTTGCAAAAACCAACTACCACTGTCAAACTTAGCCCGTTTTCCAAATGAGGGAAAACGTATTCCTTGTTAATATCTTAACAACGATAATAATGCTGTTTCCTTCCTTACCTTGGTGTTGAACTGTGGAATCCTCCTCCGGATCAATGTCCAGGAACTTAGAAGAATTGGTGATATTAGGACTTCAGTACTTCTGGAAAAAAATGCAAATGGTTTAGCCAGGATCTTTCCTGTCTGATTCGTCACTATTATTATATCTGATGATGCGAATGGTTGGAGCGATTCAATCCTAAGTCATTAATGAGCTATTTTATAAACACCACTGTCTTAAGATCTTCATTTACATTTTGCTAAGGATCACTTCGCTAACCTCACAGGCTTGTGTCAACAGCATGATTACAGGACTTCAGTTACACTCTTATAAACAACACGGAGAGCCGTATTGTTAATCGGTTAATATTTTATAAAGTGTAAATATTTTATTATGTTTTGAAGGGAACTATTGATTCTAAATTATTAAACCCCTGAGAAGGGTTATTTAAATAAAATATACAATTAGATACAATTAAATGTACATTGTGGCTAGTTTGCTTTCAGATTCTATACTCTTTTAAATTCATCGATTTTTCTCTTTATTGGAGTTTCTTCTTGTCCATTTTTGATAGTGAAAAAAAACTATCATTTTAGGCAAAAACCCTAAATTGTTTAAAATTGCATTAAACATAGAGGAAAATGTCAAATGCAATTATTACCAAAAATGTATTTTGATTGTTTGTAGATTTATATTTAGTAACACATTTTACAAATTTCTTTCGATTTAAAAACGGAGAATTCTAGGAAGTTTTGGGATGTATGCCTGGTATGGGTTTTTCCCCCTTGGGTTTTATCCCTAATAAAGGCTTTTTCTGTTTCAAATTACATACGCTTTTTACTGCACAATTTTTATACTGACCCTATTTCAACTGAAGTAAGCGATTATTTCCAGCATGTTTAATTTAGACAATAAGGTATATCTTAAACAATTATTTTACTTTTCGCTAGGATTTTCTACTTTTTAAAACAGTAAATAAATAAATTTGATAGTGATTCAGAGTTTTTTGTTTGGTTTCGTTTTGTAGTCCTCAAACGCTTTATTTCCAAATATTTTTGAAACAAAATCACACTCAAGAAAGGAATTGTTTCCATTGTGTTTGTCTTTTTTTAAATACTTTGATTCAAACCCCATTTTTGCACGTTAGGAGATAGTTTGCTTCAGTGCTGAAAACAAAGTTCACATCTGAGGGACATTTTTATCTCTCAGTTTGCTTCTCACTGACATTTTTGTCGTGAGACTCACACACTTCTCACAGACTTTTTCCCCCTTCTTTTACCACCCCCCAATTTTTTATTATGTCATTTAGTAAAAGGTCGCCTGTCTTTCATAAACACACTGAAATTTGCTATTTTAAAAATCAACGGATCTTTCTTTATACTCTGGTCTTAAATGTGCATAGTTTTACTTATTCCCTTCTCTCCTTTTCTCTCTTGTCAGGCCTTTCTTGTCCTTTCTCTTATGGCCTGCACTTTTAGTGACAACATTTCTTGATTTCTCTTTGTGGACGCCGAGTTTTTGTCCTGCGTGCTTTCGACCTTAGTCAACCATCCTTCCCTGGATGCCTGGGGCCGGCTGACTGTCCGGGTGTAGGGTGCAGGGTGCCGGGCACAGGACTTAGGCTCTCAGCGGGCCATCCCGGCCTCTGAAGGCCCAGCATCCATCCCCTGGCTCCCTGGCTTTCAAGGTGGTCGCTCAGGCAAAGACACCCTCCTGGCAATACGCTGCCTCTTAGCACGGAAAAGTTGTGCCGCGTTTTCCATCCACCCCGGAACACACAAGAGAAAACTCTATGGGAACCGTCAGCATCAAAAGCCTTCGACGGCTTCTAGAAACCAAAATGGGCCTGTCTCTTCCCCTGGAGCTTGCCCTGCTAGGGGTGGGAGGAGGGCGGGCGGGAATCATCTCTTTCAAATGAAGCCCACGCCAGCTCTGAAGCCAATTTCCGCCGCGGACTGTCCGTGGAGAGTTGGGCGACAAACATTTTCTCAGTATAACGGCTAGGGGCTTAGACTAGAAATCGGATGCACGGAGAGGACAAGGGCGAGGGGCCAGGATACCCTGAGGGGGACGAACCTTGAAGGACAAGTCGACCAGGGTGGGCTCCAGTCCTTCCCCAGACTGCTCCGAGGCGTCTGGGGACTGACCGAAGAGCAGGGGCGGGGGACACTTACTTCGTTATCCGCACGCCTTCCTCGTTGGCATCAGAGCCGGACAAATCCCATCCCGCGCCAGGCAAAGATAAGTTACTCCTGGCTCCCCCAGCGGCTCAGGGGGCCTGGGCGGGGGCGGAGTGGTGAGGAAGCCGTCTGGCCGCCAGAGGTAGGGACGGTGGAGGTCCTCCTCCCTTCTGAAAACAAGCGAGCCTCTGAGGCCTGGACAGAGAGATGTGCCCCAGGGAGACAACTGACTGGGGAAGGGTGGTGGGCAACTAGTCCGCATATGGCGGTGAGCCGAACACCCAAGAGGCTGCAGGGTCGGGGGTCCAGCGGGACCCACAGTGCAGAGGCCCAGTGGGCGAAAAGGGAGGAGCGAAGGTTGGCCCAGGAGCTGCCTCAGGCGAGGACAGGGAGCTTTCCGTACTGTGGTCCCAGGTGCAGGAGACGGGGGTCTGTCGTGGGCACTGCCTGCCCTGGGGGGAGGACAGCGAGGAGACAGGTTTCAGAGCTGGGAGAGTCAGGGAGAGTGGTTGGTTGGAAGATCCGGATGTCCTTTCCGGGGCCGCGGGTGGAGAGCCCAGGAAGGCGGAGGGCCTTCGGGCTCCAGCATTACCCCAGCGACACCTGGCAACGCCCCCCGGGGCTCCTGGGTCCTTTCATTCTTTTTCATGAGTCAAGAGGTGGATCTCCTGCAGCAGTGCTGCGAGGCAATGACTGCCCTGCTAATCTACTTTATTTATAGAAATCGACGGTACACGACCGGGGTAACTAGGCAAAGGGGCAAAGAAAGGGAAACACCGAAGGAGCCGCCGCTGCCTCTCCGCCCCTCACCTCGGGGCGGGGGTTGCAGCCAGGTGTTGCCCTCGCGACCCACTGCGTTTTCCTGCGGGAAACACCGAATGAGGCAGAGGAACTTGGGGTCCAAGGTGGCAGCGAAGAACCCCTGGGCTCGACTTGTCGTCAAGGTCCTGCCACCCTCGAGCCTGGGTCACTTCCCGGGTCCCAGCCCCGAGCCCAGGCGTCCTCTTCCTACAGCGCCACCGCGTGGGCTGCGGCCGAAACCTGCGGCGCCGGCTCTGCCCGTCGCGTCCCGAAGCCAGCTCTTTCGCTTCGCCTCTGGTCCACGGGTTAAGGATGTAGCGGGAAATGGGCAGGTCCCCAGCCCCGGGCACCACCGGACCACTCAAAACAAGAGTGCTTTGGCGCATGCAAAACGCCGGGGCCCCGGTTTGCCCCAACCCCTCGTAATGAAAAGGACACCTGGATTGTCCAAGCCACGACACCCCATCCACACCCGGAACTTCAGACAGGCCGGCCTGCGTCGCGAAATCTGCGTGCGCCCACCGCTATCAGCGGCAGGCAAACGTAGGCTGCCGGAGGCTAGGCGGCCCAAACCGGAGTTGTTTCCCGAACGCTTGGCCGCTCTGGGCCCGCGCAGGTCTGGAACCATGCCGGAGACGGCGAGAAAGCCTACTGCAGGACCCAGGGTCCCAGACACTTACTGGGACCGGGGACGAGGGTTAGTTTATCCCGTGGTCCAACCTCGTACGGAGTGGTGGGGAACTTAGAGGGCTTCCCAGGCTGGCGCCTCCCCCGTTCTCTCGGTCTCACGGAAGCCCCTTGGACACCCACCGTCTCAGTCCGTCAAGGCCTGACCTCCGGGCTAAAGCCCAGGTGGCTGAGACTGCGGTGTCTTGGGGCTCAGTTCTTCCCCACCCCGTGGTGCCTTCTCTCCGGGCCCATCACCTCCGCTGTCCCAGCGCCACGTCAGGATTTGGGAGCCCCCATGCCGGGCTTAGAGGACTTCTCTGGGTAGGCTGGGGTTTATTTCAAATAAATTCAACTGCTCACCAACCCGCAACCACCCGCGCACGTACACACACACACACACACACACACACACACACACACGAG
Organism: Propithecus coquereli; assembly: GCF_000956105.1. Lineage (NCBI taxonomy): Eukaryota > Metazoa > Chordata > Mammalia > Primates > Indriidae > Propithecus > Propithecus coquereli. The sequence goes on along the minus strand of NW_012135303.1, from coordinate 5,854,397 downwards.
CGCGCGCGCGCGCACACACACACGCTGTGGGACTGTCAACTATTCAAAAGGACAACGACCCAGAAAAGTGTAAATTCACCTGGCGGCCCCCCAATTGCAGAGCTCCCAGTCCCGCACAAAACAGGAGCGAGTTCTGTACGCTCGAGCTGCCCCATGCCTGGCTCACGGCCCCAACATGGGCGCTCCCGGCCGGGTCGCAGGGGCGGGTGACCAACGGCACCCGAAGTGGAGCAGCGTGACAGGCTGGCAGAGCTCCGGCGCTCAGCGGCCGCTTGGCCTGCTCGCTTGCACCCTCATCATTGGCTGTGACCTGTTCATTTCTGATATCCAGTGTCCTACCCTAGGCCACGCGCAGCTTTCGCCAAACGTGCCAGGCCCGAAACCCCTGCCAAATGGCTCACCTCAGCTCGCTGCACCCACCTTCGTCCCCAGTGCCCGGTAGCCAGCGAGGGGCGGCGGGTCAGGGCGCGGACGCCGGCTGCTCACCTCCACGAGCGGACAGAAGGTGCCTGCGGCGTCGCGAGTCCAGCCCTTAGGCTGATTTAAATAACTAATAAGCGCAGATAAATTTTACGAGGGGAACTTTTCCTTTTAGTATCAATAAAGCCTAGTAATTGGGTTTGTTGGTTACCTAAGCTCGAGTTTCTCAGTCTCTCTCTCTCTCTCCCTCCCCTCCATTGAGAGGCAGCGTTTTAAAAAACCGGCAATTGCGTGTGCGTTTGGGGTGTGCAAGTGTGAGCGTGAATGAGTGAAAGCTGTTTGTTTCAAAAGTCCTTAGTCTCAAGAACAATCATCATTGTCTCTCTGTGAGTAAAGAATTTTGAAAGGTGAACTGTTGTTTTTTCTGAAAAGAAAAACGTTGACAATTCAAGTCACTATACAAGTATAATATAAGGAAGGGTGGAGTTTCTAAAGATTGTCCTCGTTGGATGAAATAGAAAGACAATTGCAATGTTTCCCTAATAGTTTGCATTTTAATTAATTTTCACTACATTCTTACTTGAACTCATGGATGATAGCGATATCCATTTTTTCAGTAAAGACTTCTATACTATGTAATACATTCTAAATTTTTTTCAATTTTCTAATCTTTTTGAAAGCAGTGCTTAATTGTAAGGAATTTTTCCACCTGGGAACTGTGCCTCACTTTAAAAATATAAAAGACCTTTCATGAACAATAACTGCAAATAACCCATTCGTTAGCATCTACGGAGTTGCTGGCGCCTATACAAAATCTGTGAAATCTAAAGGCAATCTAAGAATGTTTCTCTCTAACCATAACAATATAAGTTTTTCATTTTTGTTTTTGGAAGTTAAAAATACACTTAAAAGGACTTTTTAGAAAATTGTTGTGCTAAAATTTACCGGAAATCAAATTCCTTATCAAATACAACATAACTAATATCTGTAAATGTCAGCCTAACGAAATGAAGAGTATTTCTGAATCAGATTATTGTTGGGGTCAGATACTAAATAGTCAATGAAAAGAAATGGGAATTCAAGTTTGCAAACCAAGATGGAGGGGGAGGGGAAGCCGGTTTTTGAAGTTACCCAGAACACGCCCAAACCTGTGCACTCATATCTCCCATGTTTACATATATGGGGAACTTTTCCTTTCTGCTTTTAGTTAGGAAATTGATGGGCTTCCCTTAGTTCATCTGGTTTTAAGCTGTGAGAACCGAAGTCTGTGGAGGGCTGTCTCTGTCAGGTAACTTGCGGAGACCTAGTGTTATTCAGAAAGACCCTGTCCTTTGCACTTTGTAAAGAGGAAAAGGGCATCTGGTCGATCCTTCACAGCGCCACCACTCCCCTAACCTCTCCTCTGCACTGCGGGCTGGGGGCACTAGAGTGCCTGAACCTTCTCAAGATCACCTCTAGCCCATGTTGGCACTTGGCTGCAGCAGAAGGGGCTCTCGAGATGTGGGTTTGTACTCCCCCATTTTTTGCTTTCCCAGAGGATTACAGACAACTTTCCTTCCCATCTGCTCCCACCCAGGCTCCTATGACCCTCCATCACCCCCAGTTGTGGCCATCTCCTGGCTCCTAGTGGCCTGCACAGTGCACATACTCAGGGCACTCCTGTTGGCTGCCCCTTGTTCCCCAAGCTGGCCATGCTGAGGGAAGACTTGTCCTCCCAGCACTGTCCTCCGAGTACCAGGAAGTCAAGACCAGTGGCAGGGAAAGATGGAAGGGTTGGGAAGGAAAGTGCAGAACTGAGTAGAGTAACTCAGAGCCTCAGCAATGGGCACCTCCACCTCCCCAAACAACTCAGGGTCTCTGCAGCTCCCTGCCTTTCCAAGACAGGTCCCACCCAGGGCTGCCAGCCCCAGTAGAGCTGTTCTGAGAACCTAGGGTATTGTTCCCCCATTACGTCCCTGCTATCCTGTATTTTGGTTTCAGTTCAGCTATTTTCTGAGGATGTGGAAACCCCATTTATTCTTTTTCTATCTTTACCTAGTTCACACTTCTTTTTTTAATTTTATTTTTAAAGCTTGTCCCCCAAGTCTGGCTCTTGCCAGACCCTGTGCCATATCCCCAAGCTCTATGTGCAACAAGAGCAAGAAGTGATTTGTCTGTTTATAGCAAATTTAATTAAGACAGTTATATACCATGAACTCTCTGGGCCCCAATCAATGCACTTTGATTTGGAAAGTCAAATAGAATCACATCTTATACATGTGGAGTCCCGGCTGGCTGCCCACACTGAGGACCGACGGTTTTGTCCCTCTACACTGTCCTTACTGGACCTAGGAGAGTTGCCTGCAGAACTGGCCACCCTGCTCAACCTGGGAGACCTCAAGTCAGATCTTGACCGAAGCCTTTCTGAAGAGGGCGGGAGGGTCTGGATGCCCAGAGCACTCCCGGTGGCCGGTGGCTAAGGAGCCAGGTGCCGACTTCTGCAGATCCGGTTTTCCAGTACTGGAGCGCTCCCCAGCCGAAGGCCTTAGCCCACGCCCTCCCTTGTCCCAATCCAGCAGTTTTAATGGCCGCCAAAAAGGGGGAGGCAAGTCTCTTCTTTTTCAAGCGGCTTTTATCCAGCAGCCTCCCCTTCCCTCAATTCTGAGCCTTAGGTGCTGGGCCACAGCTGAAATGTTTTTCAAATTTGTCATCATTGGAAACCTCAGAAAACTGGAGTGTAAAACTTTAAAGGCTTCCAGGGATGCTCCGACTTCAGACACTCAATGGAAGGGGAGAGGGCTGAGGGCGGGAGAGGGACTCTGTCGGGCTTTCCTCCTACTGCAGACAGTCTGCACCGATGCAAACACTTGTCCGTATTTCCCTTGCCTTCCCCTAGGCTTCGGAAGTATTCCCACCACATTCTGTGGCTCTAGGAAAGGAAAGCGGCTGTCGGATCAAGGTCTCTCAGCCTCTCAGCATCCCTTCCCTGGCTCCCATCCCCGCACCACCACCACCACGTTGGTCTAGGACCCAGAATCCAGGGGCCAGGGCCTTGGTGACTGTGGTTCATGCCATATAACTCAGTATGAGGTGTGCCCGCCTGAACTGCTTCTCCTGGTCCCCGGCGTCCCCTTCATCACCACCCTCCATTCTGACCCTGGGAAGCTGCAGACCTGCCACCAACTTCATGGTATCACCTATAATTGATCCCCTCAGTTTTTGGTAGATTTGAAACCCAAAAAGAGTAACTCCCCCCTTTTCTTTTTTTTTAGAATTCGAGGCACTTGAAACATTCTGAGCATGCCTGCCACTGGGGTCTCAGAAGAGTTGTCCTGAAACCAGTTGAGAGCAGCCACCTTTGCTGTTGCTGAGACTTTAGCAGGGACGGCTCTGGTGGACTGTGTGCACCCAGGCTCCGCGGGCACCCCAATGGCCTCCTACATACAACCGGGGTAGGAGGACTGGCGTGGATGAGTCAAGTGTGGTGGGTCAAGTGTTTTGTTTCTTCTTCTTTCTTTTTTAAATGTCTGTCTTTATTTCTGTGGAGGACCAATTAGGAGGGTGTAGCCAGTGGCCTGTGTCAGGCCACAAGGGGTTAACTTTGGGAGGTCACCTTGGCAGGGCCTTTGCATTGGGCCGTAGTGTCCAACTGAGGCCCATAAATCCCGCTTGTGTGTGCATCTTGCTTGGGCTGTTTGTGCATCTGGGTAGAGAGAGCTGCGCAGTATCGAATCTGCGCTCTCATGCGCCTTCCTGAGCGGCATTCCAGCTTGGACTCAGTCAATGAATCCCTGAATGAGCTCCACAGAGGAGGGGTCGAAGAAGTAGCTGTCTTAGTTAAATGCGCTGCTGTGGGCAGCTGCGGCTGACTGCTCTCCCCCCCTCTGCCCCCTCCTCGAGGCCCGCCTCTGGGCAGGCTTGAGGTGGCCCGGGAGCCCCGCCAGCAGCCCCCGCCCCTTAGGCCGAGCTCCGGCCCTGGCAATCTCTGCACTTTGTCATCACGCCCGAGTATTTGACATTCGCAATTATCTGCAAATACCCTGATCGGTTTGTATATGAAACACTTTTTTTCCTGCCTTAAGGTTGGAATCTGGTAAGTTTCAGACAAGTGGTTGCGGGAGAGGGGGAGGTGACCCAGGGGACCGCAGGGGACCTGGCCGGTGAACTCGATTCTGAGAGGCGGTTGTCTAGAAGGGACAGGTCTGCGTGCCGTCCCTGGTTCCCCCAGCCCCTCTCCGAGGAAAGGCCGCGCGGAGACAAGGAAGGTCTTGTCTAGGTCGCGAACCTCGGGTCTCTCTTTGAAAGGAGCACCCCCTAATTCCGGAGAAAGGGAGGCTGAAAGAGGAGGAGAAATCCCACTACAGGCAAGGCCCGAGGTTAATCATCTTGATAACCGGAAAGGGCGCTTTTTGCCTGGTCGCCATCACCGACAATGTCAGTCATCATCTCTCGACCCCGCGGCAGAATTACCTGCTCAAAGAGCCATCCCGGGGAGCCCTCAGCTCTGAGCTCTTCCCTCCCGCCGTCTGCGGGAAGTAAACCGCGTCCTCCTTCAAGTGGATGCCCTTCGACTCTCCTCCGCCCCCCGGCGGTTCCTAAATCCAGGAAAGCCAGCCCGTGATCGCTCACCACTCCAACATTGCAGCTTCCGGCTATTTGGCCTTTATAGGCCATATACCGAAAGAAAAAAAGAAAAGTGATGGTGGGGGCAGGGAGGATAATGGAGCGAGATCATTTGTCTGACTCTTCTGTTTTTTCAGGAGCTTGATCCTGGCCCCAGTGGAGCCGAGGGGCCCAGAGCCGAGGGACCCGGAGGCCAGACTGTGTTCGCGCAAAGTGCACACAGCCTGGGCGCCCCGGGCTCAGCGAATTACTCGCCAACAAGCCAAGGTCCTTTGCAACCGGTAATCAGCAACTGCAGAAACTAAACACTAGTGAAACCCCTTCCCCACGCGTTTAGCTTGCGGCTCTGCTGCAGACACTGGGCTCAGTAGCCTTTCACACCTATTACATTTTCCGAGAAAGTGGGAGGAGGAGAGGATGAGAGAAAGGTGTGTGCGTGGCGGGGAATGAAACACCTTCAAGAAAAATGGGAGGGAGTAGTTTCAGAAAGTCTGTCTCTGTAACAGCCCAACTGCCAAATCACCGGCTCATTCTGAAAAGGCCAAGAGAAAAGGGAAGCAGGCAGGAGAGGAATACCTCCCCGCTCTTCCCCTTGCCCGCTCCCTGCACCCCCAGGACCCGCCGGTCACCCGGGCTAAGAAGCAAGAGTGTGCAGCTGGGAGGACGCCACCTCTCTGAACTCAGGCTCAGCCCAGTGGAGCAAGAAAGTGTGGGCGGCTCAAGAAGGTCGTTATTGTCACCCACGGTGCCTTCCAACCATGAAAGCCCCACACAGGAAAAACGGCCGAGGTGACTCCTCCACTCACAAGTCGCAGCCCCCGCCTGAGGATCCCCAGGAAGCAGCTGAAGACACGAAGAACGTCAGACTTCCTTTAACCCCCAACTCCTTGGAGCATGGTCTGCGGTTTGAGCCACCCAGGCACTCATATTAGGCCCTGTCTTGGCCGTAGATGCCAAGGTGGGCACAAAGGCCCCAGGCTGCACTGAGGCTGGCGGGTTTCTGCTTGGGTTAGGGGCATCATGACCTCAGCAGAGCCGGGTAGCGGTGTGGTGACAGCACTGCGCCCTGCGCTGGATTCAGACTGCCCTCGGCCTGCGGTTTGACCGTGGCGGGTCAACGGCTTCAGCTCATTATTTTCTATCATTTTTGTCATGCCCATATCTGTGTCAGGTGTAGACTACTACACTCCAGTGGTTTATTCTACAGAAAATTCCCCGAGGATTGGTCTCGACTTCGCAACTTCGGCTTCCCAGGTGATGCTCTTCAGTATTCTGCTTCCTACTCACCCACTTCGCCCTTGGGTACCGGGAGGAGGGCCCGCTTTGGCGGAAATGATGAATGCGCAGGCCCAGCGGGGTGCCCATTGCATTAACCTGCGCTCCCAAACTGCACCCTTGCGGGAGCTTCCACACCATACACCCCTAAAAGAGCTCGAGCCCCCGAGCACGTGTAAGTATCCTCCCGCATTGAAACTAATTCGCACCCGCGTCTTTCACCTCAAATGACTTTGCCTTTGAGCACTTCTCCGACACAAGACGCGGGAGAGAAGTCCGGAGGCGAGGGCCAGGGGCTGGGGGACTCCTCTGCTCACCTCAGTTCTTGACTCCGAAGGCCCCAAATAACTATCTGTTGTGTCAGGACCGGCGAGTGCAAAGCGTCTGTGCCCAGAGGCGCTCGCTCCTCAGGTCCAGGTATCCGAGGGCATCCGGAGCTGGGGCGGATTGTGCTGACTACTCAGGGAGCGCGCAGATGCCGGACAGGGAAGAGGGGCTCGGTGTAACGGGGACGGAAACCAGCCCTGTCTTTGTTAGTAACTTAAGAAGAGCCTCTGAACTCGGGGAGCGCGTGTTGGGGCACCTCCCTGCACCCACCCTCATCCCCCAGCTCCTTCCCGGGCCTAGCATCTTTCCCACCCCTCCCACCACCGCCCCACCCGGCCCCGCCCGTTAGAAGCGTGTGGCGGGCCCTCGGTTTACAGAGCCAGCGCTTCAGATGTTTATTTGCAACTAATTGCTTATGTTAGAAAATGCTAGTTACCCGGGCGGAGCGCTTCCGCCCTGCGCAGGCCGACCCCGCCGGCGGCAGCTCGCCGATCCCACCCGCGAAGCCGTGAAGGAGCGGGCGGCGGGGAGGCGGCTGTGTCACCCTGGACTCGGCCACAGGCGTTGCTCCGAACTCCCGGTAGGGGGAGCCGCCGCGGGCGCCAGGCCGGTTTGGGTCCAGGCCTCAAGGTCGGCCCCGCCGCCGGTGTCAACCCGGAACACCAAGCGCGAGGGGACTCCTCACCTGCCCTCCAGATGCGTGCCACCAACAGAGAAGGGAACGCAGGATCAGGCCTGCTCCTAATTCTCGGTTGTTGCACAGCAAAGAAGATACGGGAAAGCCAATTATATTCTTTAGGTCCAAATACAGTTCAGAAAATTTGTAGGTGAGGAGATCGCCTCCTTTGCCCATATCCATATATATATGCCCATATATAGTATGCCATATGTGTATATATGTACTTATGTGTATGTATATGTGTATATATGTGAATATATATGTATATATCAGTGGTTGAGAACTTGTTTTAGTTCCTCAAGTTTTGAGCTTTATTTTAAATATTTTAGGTAACCAAATCCCTTCTCACTGTATTTTCCAAGTCATTTATTTCCAAGAGCTTTAGATGGTCCTAGCACAAAATAGGAGCTCAGATAAGACCTGCTGGCTTTGTTACAGTAATGTCAGCAACAGATTCTCTCTCTTTCTGACCCCACAGACTTAACTAAGGCCTTTCATTTTAAGGTATAACTGATGCTTAGAGAACAACACTAAACTAAGGAAAAGGAGAAAGCAGTTAGCTGGACTGTGAACCCACAGACCCATCCACTGCACCCAACATGGCAGTGCACCTGTACTGAGGGGCCAGAGACTTCCTGGTCTAACTCCCACTGATAAAAGATGGCAAGCTCTCCTTACACATACATCCATCTTTCACTGGGAACCCACAACTCATTAGAACCTGGCTTCTAATGCCAAGTCATCAAAGCCTCTTCAGAGAGAATCCTAAAAGCAAATAATTCCGGACTTAGAAGGAAACCTCAAGACCATCTAGTCTAACAGTTGTAGTTTACTGGTGGGAAAAAAGAGCTGAGTAGAGGGGAAGAATCACACTCCAGCTGAGGAAGCCCCTGAGGGCTGAGCTGAGACTGGAACTCTCTTCTTCCGACCTTCAGTCCACTACAGTCTGACCACAGGGCAGTCATTAACCCTGTGATTATTATTGTGTTTCCACATATTTTAGGGTTCTTGGTAAGGCATACTCCTTTGATACTATTGCAATAATAACAAACTCTGGGAAATCTTTAAGAGCAAAAGAGTGTTACATTACATTCAAAGGGAGGCTAAGTTTTAGAAATGAAGTTATATATAACATTGAAGTATTTGGGGAAAAGACTAAACAAAATTAGTTGTATTGTTTTATCCCAATTTACAAATATTGGACATATACAAATATATGAATGAGAGAATGAACAAAACAAAAAAGTGGTACTGTTGCATTATAAAGGCATTTTTCCAAGTTGTGTAATTTTTCTCCAAAAATCAGACCTAACTTAGTGCTTAAGTGTTTGTTTATAGATTTTTGAGTGTTAATTCTAGTGTCATTTTTAAGACCCAACAGGCATGAAGCATTTCTAAAATCAGATTTCATAAAAACAAAATAAAATTTATAAAAAATTGACTTAGCAATAGTAGGGAAAATTTTTGAATGAAATATTATAGGATACACCCAGAAAACACCACCCACTGGCTTTTCATAAACCCTGGGATATAAATGATATTTTATTGACCTCTCTATAATTACCTTCTTTTTATTTTTTGGTAAGGTCAACACAAAAATTATTTACAAGACCATTTCACTATTCCTTTTTGTATTCTTGTTCACAAAGGCAAAGAGGTACATTATCAAATGATAATGTCTCCTTCTCTTTTTGTAGCTAATGTCCAATCTTTAGCAAATGGTGCTGTGATGTCATTGAAATGGGTATTGGACAAAGTACCAATGGATTTATTGATTTCCCTTCTTCGAAGTCCTTTGGGAATTGAGGAGAAGAAAGAAAAGCATAGGTTGGCTGAGATGTGCAATACTTATTCTATCATACACACACAAAAAAATTACATTTGGCTGATAAAATTGACGATTCAGAAGTATTGCTTACAGAAATTCATAATGGGATGACATTGAGGCCACTCAGCTGATCAACCTGCCTTTCTTCTACCCTATCATTTTATTAATATTTGCTCTTCCAATTTCAACCTTTCAGAAATCAGAAAGCATCAAGTTTTCAGTTAGCATACTGATGGAAATAGGAGGAAAAGAAGAGCCTCCCAGGGAAGGAAACAGAATATGCACTGTTGCTTTCAAACTTACAACCTCATAAACCCTACTCTAGGGTCCTATAAGCTCGGTAGTATTCCTGAAGACTGGCACTTGCTGGAGATCTCACAAGGGATCTCCATGGTCCATGGGCTGGTGTGATTTTCCACCTGGGGGTCTGGAGACCTTCCTGTGGCCTAAACTGTGATGGTTCACAGCAGACTCGTGGCAACAAAGAAAATAAGGCTACTCTGATTGTCCCTGGTTTTTTAGGAGAGGATTTCAAAGCAGGGCTTCTTTCAGCCTCAATCACTGAACTGGTTTTTGAGGAAAAAGACTTTTAATTCGAATCTTGTTAAAAATGCCAACTAGGCTCACGCCTGTAATCCTAGCTCTCTGGGAGGCTGAGGCGGGCGGATTGTTTGAGCTCAGGAGTTCGAGACCAGCCTGAGCAAGAGTGAGACCCCGTCTCTACTAAAATTAGAAAGAAATTAATTGGACAACTAAAAATATATAGAAAAAATTAGCCGGGCATGGTGGCGCATGCCTGTAGTCCCAGCTACTCGGGAGACTGAGGCAGGAGGATCACTTGAGCCCAGGAGTTTGAGGTTGCTGTGAGCTAGGCTGATGCCACGGCACTCTAGCCCGGGCAACAGAGTGAGACTCTGTTTCAAAAAAAAAAAAAAAATGCCAACTAAACCGCCCAGAGAGACTCCACATTGTAACATCTGCCTAGGAATTATCACACACAACAGTGTCTACAGCAAATCTCAAAATATATGAATAAAAACGAACCTCAAACTTCCTCTCCCTTGACATTCTGAATGGGTGAGCTGTGTTGAATAACAGGGAAGATTTACTATAATGCATCCTAAACACAACTGTTTGTCAGCTACTTTGTTCCCCCCCTTCCCCCCACTCCAAAAAGAACTGAATATTTTTGCCTTCCAGGTTTTCTATTCATTTATCTCAATCTTCTAGGCTTAGCACCATGCCTAGAAGATCCCTACTCAACAGGGCCACTTGACTTTTCTCCATCTTGTGTGTACTGGAGTAGGGGGGAAGGGTGTGGTAAAGAGAGGCTTTCCCCTGCCCTCCAGGTGAAGGATGTGTTTCCAAAGCATGTGCTTCACTTTACCCCAGTCATGGGCCTCCTCTTGAGGCCAGATTCTAGGTTCTTCTTTCTCCTGGAGAAAGTGGATAGGGGATGCCCAGGAAGAAGAATCTGGAACATTGCCTGCACCCCTCCCCACCACCTACCCAGGTAAGGCTGGTGGTGAAGAAGATGATGAGTATGAAAATGGGATAGAAGGGGAAGAACTGTGATCACCGTTGAGGGGGTTATGCCAGTGTGTTTGGAGCTGGTACAGGAAATGATTCTCTTTTTAAAAGATTAAATTTATTTAAATAGTATCCATCTTCCTACAATGACTATCAAACATTCTTAAAATTTCTATAAATATTGAAGTAAATGAAGAATTATGGTTTAAGATTTTAAACCTACAGAGTAAATCAATTCTATCTTTGCCCACTTACTAGCTGCATAAATTTGGGGAGTTTAACTTACCTCTCTGAGCCTCATTTTTCTTATCTGTCAAATGGGCATTATACAAATAGCCATCTCAGAAAATTGTGAGGATTAAATGAAATACTACATGTGAGTTGCTTAGAACAGTTCCCAGAACATAGTAAAAAGTCAGAAGATGTTCTTCACTATATTATTATGATATGGAAATTGCTGATCCAATTGACTCAATTCATATTGCAAATTACTAGATTGGAACAAGGCGTTGAAGATTGGCTCACACTGTTCTCTTTGATCCATTTTCATTTAGTCAAAATAACTCAAACTCCATTACTTCATCACCAATGAACTTTCTATGAACTTTAGTAAGCATTTCTCTAGCACAATTCTCCTCAACTGTTTTGTACCCTACCTTCCCCTACCCTAAAGGCTCCTCAGGTGGACCAAGATTACCAGCACTATATGCCGAGAAGCCATTTCAAAGTCTTCCATAAGAAGGTCATGCTCGAGCATGTAGAACTTTTCATCATACAGTCCCAGAGACATGACATTATTGGGGTCGGGGTAGAGAAAAGGAGACTCAAAGATTATGTTGTCTGGTGTTTGATTCTTGCTACAAGGGCACAGGATGTCATACCAAATGGGTGAGAGGATCCTAGGCTTATTCTGGGAAACATCTCTCTCACTCTTCTAAATTAAACTTGCACCACAGTAGTTTGGTGTTGACAAAGAAACAAAACATTGCCATTCTCTTCTCTGTACAACGACCTGGTTTTATGAAAGAAAATGGTTACAGCTTGCTGGGTTGAGCAATATTCTCCATCCAGTTTATAAATTCCTATGCCGTTCTCATTGTGGTCAGCAATGAGCAGCCCCAGGAGCAGGCAGTGAGAAAGCAGAGCCGGTCAGGAGCGGCAGTGCTGAGCTATTCACTCCACTTACCTGCAAGACCAAACGCGAAACCAGGGAGCTCTGCATGGAGCCTCAGAAGAGCTCTCCTCCGGCCTTTAGTAAAAGCTTAACAGATTGTAGGAGTAACAGCTAAAGACCTATACTGCCTGCTGTGGCTATGTGTTTCTTTTCAGAGGATTTCTCAAAGTCCACACACTAAGCCAAGTTAGCTGTCAGCAGGCTCTTTATACACCTGGCCTACCGTTACCTTTGACTTGAGAGGTGGGTTATTAAAATGCAAAGAGTTGTGAAGCGCAGGAAGAGAACATCAGAATGGAAACACCTAAGACGGCTCTGTCTGGTTTTCTCTTCTATTCAATGTTTTGTCTTTTGTGAGCTCTGCTCATTCAAACATTAAATGTTTGAAACATTTAGACAATAAAATTGCAATGACCTTACAGACTGTGTTCACTCCCACAAACCAAACACAAAGTGATTGCTTTTTAGCAATCAATACTCTTTGGCAGCTGAAGAGTAGAGGCCACGCTGGGAACCCTTGTCCCACTTGGGCTGATTGGCTGTTATAAAGTGGAACCAAGGAGTCTGAGGTAGCAACTCTCTCACTCTTTCCCTCCCCTTCTGCAAAACAGCCATTTGTTTTTATTGCTTCTGTGGATATTTTCAGTCCCAGGGAAGGGGGAAAGAGAAGAAAAAAGGGATGGTTTTGGATGATAGCCACTCAACTGAGTTGATTGAAAGGTTCAGGCTTCTGCTGACATTGGGGACCTCAAAACATGGAGCACAGATCCAATTCCATTCAACAAATATACTGAGCAGCTATTGGTTCATTTGTGTCCTTGCTCAACTGTCTTCTATCTTAAGGAATAATGAAAACAACCACAGAAATAATTGCTATGAATGCTACTAGACACTTTACATGCATTATCTCACTTAATCCCCACAACAATACTATGAGATAGATACTATTATCATCCACATTTCACTTTTAAAAATGAAAAAGAAAAAGGAAATATCAAACAACCCTAACAACTCCACTTGGTACATTCTGAGGTAAAGAAGGCTCATAATGAAAAGGATTTGGGAGAATTATTAAAGCAACAATACACAGGACAGCTTTGAGAAACAAAAGGTAAGAAGGTAAGTTACCAGGGTAGGAAGATAATAAGCCTGTTATAGAATCCTGAGGCCAGGCCCAGAGCAGTAGGAGTGGGGAGGAGAGGCTGGATGTACGAGAACTTCCAAAGGAGGTCACCAGCAGGCATTCTGATAACTGCATGGCAGAGTCCTCCCAGCCTATTGGAGTCCTAGCCCGTGGGCAGGGCTACTAGAATCTTCACCTGGATTTTCCCATTCCACTCATTTTTTTACAGAGCCTGAATTACCTAGTATCTCAGAAACTGGTCTGATTCCAGTTAAATATCCCCACAGGATGCCAAGAAGGTACTAAAGTTCTAGAAATTACTGTCTGTGTGAGGGAGATTCTGGAAACTGTTTTTCAGCTATTCAGAACAATTTTCATGGATTCAGACGCTTGGACTGACCTCCTGAAGCTTCTCCAAGCTGAGCAGGTGTAGAGGTGCTCCTGAGTTAGCTGTGTGATAGATGGGCATCTCCCTCAAGAAAGAGAATTTAACCCCCAAATGGTCATAACACCACCTGTTCTGATTCAGCACAGAACAGTTCAGCACAGTTCATGATTCAGCACAGCACTTCAATGTTTGCTGTCTCCCTCTCCATTGGCAAACCATTTTCCTCAGTTGCTTCATGGTTCTCCCACTCATTTTCCAGCTCTGTTTGCAGTAGTAATTCTCTATCAGTCTTTCTATAACCACTAGCAACTTCCCTGCCTCTAAATTACTTTTGAATCACAAGCCAAGAACCAAACTGGTTCAAGAGAAGATACTAGGCAATTTTATTTTTCTTTTCTGTGAAAAGTGGGGTGGATAGAGCTTCAGAAATATCAGCACTTCTATTAACAGTGACTCTCATTGCTGTAACAGCAAGGAGCTTGTGACAGACTTCAGGTTCTCATGTAATATTGTTCCCACTGCCTTATCCAGTCACATGACCTCCCAGGGTACGCCTACATTTCCCAGCTCCCCTTGCAGCTAGGCATGCCCATGTGGCTAAGTTTGGGCCAATCAAATGTGAGAAGAGATTGGTGCAACTCCTGGTCTTAATTTTAAAAGGACCAGGTATGCACCTTCTGGTCCCATTTGTCTGCCTGAGAAAATATAAAGATTGAAGAAGCCACTTTGAACCTAGAGTCGAGACTCAAATGTTGAGGATGGCAGACTGTCCTACTAACCCTGCATTTGCGTACCTCTGGACTATCATACAAAAGAAAAACAAGCTCCTATCCTGCTTAAGCCACTCTTCTTAGGAGTCTTTCTGTAGCCCAACTAGTTTTTATCATATTTTATATGGAGGGAAATTGTGAAGTTAAATAAATTCTTACTGTCATTCATACAATCTTCTATGAAAGTATCACAGCAGAACTAATAAATAGGGAACTGCACAGGCATGTAGAAACTTGAGTAGGATTGAGGGAGGGCACACAGTATGAAAATTGAAATGTGACCTAGAAATCAGAAAAGCTGAGTTCTAATAATAAGAGCAGTTACCATTTATTGAATGTTTATTAAAAGTAGGTACTTTGTAACTCAGGAACAGAAAACCAAACACCGCATGTTCTCACTTATAAGTGGGAGCTAAGCTACTGGTACCCAGGGTCATACAGAGTGGAATAATGGACATTGGAGACTCAGAAGGGGGAGGTTGGAAGAGGTCTAAAGGGTAAAAAATTATCTCTTGGGTATAACATACACTATTCAGGTGATGGGGACACTAAAAGCCCAGACTTCACCACTATACAATTCATCCGTGTAACCGAAACCCACATGTACCCCTAAATCTACTGAAATAATAAATAAATAAATAAATAAACAAAAGTAGGTATTTTGTAAATACTTCACACTTATTTTCCCATTTAATACAACAACCTTTTTAAATCCCTATTTTACAGATGAGGAAACTGAGGGAGATACTTTTTAAATCCCTATTTTACAGATGAGGAAACTGAAATCAGAAAAATTAAATAACTTGTCCAAAGTCACAGAACAAATAATTGTCAGCACCCAGATTTGAAGCCAGATTCCATAACCTGTATTCCTGACCATGACGTTGACACTTCACTCTCTCTAGTTCTTCTCCTATGTCACTACTAGCTATGTGAGCTTTGGCAAGTATTTTTTCATCTCTGTATCTCATTTTCCTTATTTATAAAATGAAGGCATTGGACAGGACCATCTCTTGGGTCCCCTTTAACTCTATGACTCTGTTGAATGCCTGCAGTTCTAAGTTTGGCTGTGCAATGATTTCGTTGGATCTAGACAAGTAGCTGATCCTATTTTTACAACATGTGCATGTCAGTGATCATAGCAATGTCTAGAAACATCACAAAAGTGTGTTTAAGACCCCAAGTCAATCTGTGGCATTGACGTAGGGATCATTGCTACCATTTTCCCCAGCCCTCTGATTCCCTGACTTCTCTGCCTCACATTTCCTGCTTGTCCTTGGCTGCCATCTCAGGACTAACTGCCTCAACTCAAACGAATAGTGGAAACTAAGGAAACTTGCTCTAAACCCTCTAACGTTTCCAAATCACACCACACCCACAGGTGTATCCAGGCCCCTACGTTTCCCGTCATCAATGCTGTGGTGATGGTGATGAGTGGTAGCAGCGGCAGCACCACTCTACTGATAGGAAAGTTCTTACACCCATTCTTTCCTTAGGTTTCCTCCTCTTCCAGTGATTCATCTCTGCAAAGCAGGCAGTTCTCACCCCTGTCCTATCCTGGAGTAGGTTCCCACCACCCTCTGCTGGGCTCTGGCCTATATCTCAGAACCTCTCCTTGTGGAGAAACCAGCTGGGCCTGTCAGGGGGCTACCAGGGAGGTGGCTGAAGGAATTAAACAGAGACAAAGGCATTCTTTCTGAGTGGAAGACAGTATTCCAATTAGGCCCCTTCCTCAGATTCCCAATGGCAGCTCTCCAAATCTTGACATCCAAACCCCATAAATTACTTTCCTGATCTTTAAGGGAATAGAATTTCTTGAATTCAGGTAGCTGTGGACCACTCACCTCCTGCCCCACCTCAGTGACTCTGTGCACCCACAGAAGCCACCGAAGACCAGAAGCCCAGCTAACCAATCAGATCTTGCATAATCCATCCCCAATTCTGTCACTTAACAGCTTTCAAATGCTGGTCAAGGCAACCTTTTTTATGGTTTCTTAGCTATAACATATGGATAAAAATCTATACATGTCTTGCCTGCCTTACAAGATGTTGTGACAATAAAAAGTGATAATTTGCTGAAAAGGACATTGAAAACTGTAAACTACTATGCAAAATCCAGTTATTCTTGCTTTGATACCAATGTCTATGCGTTGATCCACAAAGTTAGTTTAGGAAACCAATAAAACAAGTTCTTTTACAGAAAATGTATTATATGAAACTTTTATATCAACTAAATCTACAGAATTATTAGCCTTTCCAAGACGGCCTGGGCTGTTGAGCTCATATCAAACATTTTAGTAATCTACAGTGTAGGTTCGCATGTAAAACCTGGGATCACAAGCTGAAAGGGTCACCTCAGGAGCTAATCCCAAGTCAAATCTACTTAGAGCCACAGAGATCTGAACTTCATCCCCACTCCACTCCTTTGGGACAGGAATCCACATGAGGGAAATCATCCAACTGACCCGAAGTGTTTGGGATGGGAAGAGAGGGCAGAAATCCCTATGTGCTTAGCCGGGCTGCAAACCAGACCTGGGGGTAATTTTCATTACTCCCTCTGCATTGAGGCCACCCTTTTCTCCTAGTGACATTTCTTTCTGCCTTAGCAGTCTCATTCCTCAGCGCCTCTGCCCATGCACTGGACTTCAGCGCCCTCTAGGGTGGGGTCTGTCCTCCTAGCCACTACAGCAGTGCTGTTCAATATAAATATAATGCCATGTATGTAATGTAAAATGTTCTAACAGCCATCTTTTAAAAATAAAAAAGGTAGAATTAATTTTAATAATGCATTTTATTTAGTCCAATACATCCAAAATGTTTCCAACATGTAATCAATACAAAAAATTATTGAGATATTTCACATTCTTTCCCCACCACACTGAGTCTTTGAAAACTGGTGTGTATTTTACATTTACAGCACATCTCAATTTGGACTCGCTGAATTCCAAGGGCTCCAGAGCCACATGTGGTTGGTAGCTGCTGGATTCAATAATGTAGCATTAAAATGGGTCACTGCCGTGCATGAGTCTTAGCCCAGTATCACTTTGTTTCCTACCTCTTCAAAGCCAAATTCCCAAGGCTTCCAACGTATTAATGAGACAAGCTGATAGAAACTGTCTGTGGCTCCATGATAATAAGAGGGAATCAGAGGTGTTGAGCCTCTCTACTCTTCTTTCCCCCTTAATAACCACCAAACACCACAAACACACCCCATACACTCATACTTGAAACACACAAGTTCCTCCCTCTCCTCCTAGTAACTTATATTTGAATAGGAACAGTGGCTTAACTCAAAAAAGTATTATTGAGGAGGGAATTCCAGATCAAGTTATGGGGAGATAGTGTGGCAGATGTGCTGGGTATATGGGAAAATCTAGCTGATACCTCAGAACAAAAGGCGTGGGCAGCTACCCACATCTTTTTGAGTAGGGACAGACCTATCCAGTGCAATGGTCAAGACAAGGGATAACTGAAGGTTCTGGCCATTTAAGGATGACACAGTTAGTGAATGTAATCACCTCGAATGTTTCTTGGCTCTGAATTTAATTCAACAAGCATGTGTTGAGTACTTACCAAGTATCCTGTTAGACAGTGAAAACCCTGAAAAAAGGGACCATCTCTTCCTCATCTCTGTATGGCTAATGTCTTCACTGGTGAGTTTATACAATTTCAGCCAAAAGCAAAAGACATTTGATGTTTTCATTTTTCTATGCAGTTTTATTTCAGATAAGTAAACATATGATATGTGGGAGACTTTCTCAAACACTGAAATCTACTCTTGAACTTCTATCTAGTGCTACCTTGGAGCTCCCCTGGGTGTGTGTGTGTGGGAACTCCAGGGTGATGAACAAAATTCAACCTCAGTTGTCTAATAAAAGGGGAAATTGAGCTTACCAAATCCTGAATAGGTATAAAGAGATTTTCACAATTAGGTTATTTTCACAGGGAGAAGGGTGGGAAATGGTCAGGCAATTCATCAAATCTTAACAGTTTAGTCCACTTCATTTTTAAAGGAGTGGAGAAAAAGGAGATCTCAAACAATCCCTGTGCATGGAAACCTGCAGAGTTCTGTGGCCCAAGCGGTCAAAGGGAACATTTGTACTCTTAGAAATGCATCTCGAGCTTTTAATGCTTGCACGCTGCCAGACCCCATGGATCATTTTGTAAACTAAAAAATCACCAGATTGAAAAACAACATAATTTAGCCAGGCCAATCCATAAAGCATCCCAGACAGTACATATTACAGAGAAACCTGGAACAAAAAATTCCCTGGCCTGGGAAAGTTCCCAGAGAATCACAAACTTCTCTGAAAAACAGAAAGGTCTGATCATCTCATATGTGGTCCATGTGGAGGGTACTCAATCAGGACTGGGATTGTGCTCCAAAGGTTTATCTGTAAGTCCATTGTTGAAAACCTTTAATGCGTTTTCCCATAGAAACATTGTTGTTGATTAGACTCCCAGCCTAATCAGCAAGGATTCCTTAACTCAACATGTTGCTGAAGTATGATACTTTCATGATGAAATATAGTAAGATGCTATGTCATTGCTAAGAATTAAGCACTAGTGGAAAACAAGTACATTGAAAAAGAGCTTGACACACAGAATAAAGGCTGAAGCAAGAAGCAGAGCCCATCTATTGCCTGCCACCTCATCCCCACAACAGGGAGTCTGTGACCCAGAGACTCTGCCCCACTGATCCACTGATGGTTTGGGTCTGTTCCACTCCAGGTCTTGCTGCCTTCTCTGGGTTCTCCCAGAAGACTGAAGAAAAATTTCTTCCTAGTGTTTGCCCCTGGATACAGTTATCTCCCCAATACTGCCCCCTCCTGGGAAAAGGAGCTCTGTTCCCAACTGCTGTCCTGGTTAAACTTGGCTCCTTCCTGAATGAAGACCAGAAAGGAATCCCCCTTAGAAAGGCACTCAAACTACGGAAGGGAAAAAGAAAGCCCTTAAATTATTTCCTAGATGAATCTTTTCCCTGAATATGGGAAGAAGAAACCAAAAGGGTTGGTGCTGGTCCCTCAACCTAAAGAGTAGAGCAGGTCAGGGAAAGAATTAAGGAGAATTGAAGGATTGTTCAATAATAAAACATTTATGAACACTAAATTTAGTATTAATTAAGTTGACACAATGCTACATTTTATAGGTATTTAATAAATCCGTGTGAACTTCAGTGTTCTTTAGTTTTCTTTTCATTTATTGAAGTAAACAATTTTTTCAGATCTCAAACTTTTCAGTAGGCCCCAGAAAGCTATAAAAAGCATAAAGAATTGTGCCTGTGGCCAAGGATTCCTAGCTTTCTGGGATACAGTAAAATTACTGGAGGGACTGTTGGGCTTGTTCTTGAATTAATATTAACTTTAGCAGGAATCCTATCAAGAAATAACTGACTTTACAATTTCAGGAAATGTTTGTGTTTGAGTACCAACATCTAGAAGCACCTAATAAGAAAGAATAGAAGACTGGCAGCCTCCAGAAAAGTAAAAACAGAATACCTTTAGGCCTTCCCACCAATTCTACTTAAAGGGATCTTTTGCAGGGAAACACTCGCAACATATACCAAAAAAGGTGTACAGGGATATTCACTGTTTATAATCTTGAAAACTTGGAAGCAACTCAAGTATCCATCAGAAGGGAAATGATTAAATGACAAATATACATCTCTGCCATGGAATACTATTCAGTAGTTTGAAAAGGAAGTAGATTTATATTTACTGACGTGAAAAATCTTTGAAGACATATTTTTAAGTGAAAAAAGCTTTTAAAATATTCTGAATTCAAAGATAATCTATAAAACCATATTATAATTTCTACATGAACATATATAATATTTTATAATATATTATATACATTTGTGACTGTATAGAATAAAGGACTGAAAAAAGACACATCTTACTCTCAGGAGAAGTGAAATTTTTTATTTTTCAAGGAGAGGCGATGAAAAGAGCCTTTTAAGTCTACTTTATGTATTTCTGTATTGTTTGCATTTTTTTAAGTAATGGGAAAGTAGTTATAGATTAGTTATATAATTTTAAAATTACCTACAAATAGGACTGAAAGCCTGATCATATAATCCATGTAGGTATAGTAGGTCCAGGCTTGAGCTTAAGTCTCATCTCCCCTGGGAATGGTAAGTTTGAGCATGTCTAGTGGGGCAGAATTGCTAGGGATCTATTTTTGAGACCAACAGCTTCCTGGGAGAGGTTTTGTCCCAAGGGAAGAGAAGCACAAGCACGTATGTGTGGCCCACTAACCAAGGCTTGGTGGTGGAAGGAGGGGCAGGTGTGAGCCCAGCCCTGTGAGATTTTTAGGAGAAGGGCTACTCAGGCCACAGAGAAGAAGGACATTGGGCAGAGGTGGAGGACAACTATTCCTTTTCTCTACTTTCTAAATTTACGGATTTTTTCCTGCATTCTTATTGGGATAAATGCCATTAAGTAACCCAATTTTAAAAATCTTCAGGCCTCTACCTCCCTTTCCATTGTCCCCCATAGATAGGTCACTGAGCCCTCTCAGTCCACTCTCAAAATGTACCTCCTATCCATCACCTTCTCTCCATTTCCACTTCTTTCTCGCCAGGAGGACAGCAAAATCTTTCTGCCTCAAACTATCCACCATGCAGCTGCCAGCAAAATCTTTCTGAAACATTGAAGATTACTTTACCTTCTTAAAATCCAATGGCTCTTTCAAACTCCTTGTAAAGTCGCTCTTGGCCCTGAGCTGAGAATGTCCTGCTCTCCAGGAACAACAAAATGACTTGCTTTACCCTGACCTAATGTTTTTACATTTAGGCCTTTGCATCCACTATTTCTTCTGCTTGAGATGTCCTCTGCAGAATTCTCCATCTGGTAAACTCTTACCCATCCTTCAAAACCCAGCTGAAAAAACTCTGCAGTGACTCCACCCTCTTGTGCTCCTTAAACACTTTAACAATAATATATCACAACACAATCATATGGTATGACCATGATTGTTTGCAAATTTGCCTCTCAACTTAGATGTGCTCTTCCAGGATAGGTTTTTATTGATTCAATAAATATTTATTAAGTATTTACTATGGGGAAAGCACTGTCCTAGGCACTCGGATGATAACAATTAACAAGATAGACACAACTCTTAGAGCTTCTTTTTAGCGAGGAAGAAAAATGAAAACAGAGATAAATATTTAACACAACTCTGGTTACTGAAAAGGGTTACGAAGAAGGTGAGGGGACAAAGGGAGGAGTTGGGAATCTCTGCTATTTTAGCTATGATATTTTAGGTCAGGAAGGGCCATTCTGAGGAAATAACATTTGAGCAAAGACCCAAATCTAGCGAATGTCTGGAGGCAGGAGTCGGGGGGAGGTGCGAAGAAGAGGAGAAGTCCAAGCAGACTAACAGCAAGTGCAAAGGACCTGAGCTGGGCATGGACCAGGTGTGTTCAAAGTACAGTGAGCAGGTCAGTGTGGTGGGAGTCAGCGAGCAGAGAGGAGAGAGTAGAAGACAAGGTAGGAGAGAGAGGCAGGGGCCGGAAGGCACAGTAAGGAACTTGATGGAAAGCCATCAGAGAGGAGTAATCTAATGTAACTTTTAGAAGGTCATCCTGGCTATCGTGTGGCAAATAGATAGTATGATGTAGAAGAGTGAAGGATGGGAGAAGAAAGAATAATTAGGAGGCTCCTGCCCTGGTCCGTAAAAGAGATGGTGGTTTGGACTAGGTGGGTGCTGGAGAAGTGCTAAACAATGTCTGGGTTAGACATTCTTTGGGATGGCAGATTCTACAGTAGTGACTTAGGGCTTGAAACAGAGAGGAGCCAAAAGGCAATTTAGGTTTTTGGTCCAAGAAACAAAGTGGTAGGTAATGAATTGTCTTATTTCTTTTCATATATCCTCTTCCTATGGTGCTTAGTACACAGCAGGTTGTCAAGAAATTTTTGTTGAAATTTGGCCTGCGACTACAAGGTTTCATAACTTTCATCTCAATGGAGATACTAATTTATCCAGTCTTGGATAGTATTTTTATGGATGTTCTTCTCTTGATAGGGATTTTTAAGTCAGAAATCTGGTGCTGGGACACATCCATTGAGGGGGGACTCAAATTCTCAGTGCTAAGCTGTGTTTTGTGTGGGTGCACGTGTGTGCACATGTTTTTATTTCCACAGAGAATGTCACTGGAAGAAAAGTCAATGTCTTAGCTTCAGCTGCACATGGTATTGGTTTCTTTACAGTGTTCCTGTGCAGAATTCTCCATCCCACCCAAAGGGGTAGGGAGGACACAAGAAAGCATGGAAAGAATTCAGCAGAGTCTCTGAATAACAGATTAGCACCACATACACACATACACACACACACACACACACACACACACACACACACACACACACTTCTCCGGTGTGATGCCAGCTGAAATGCCTTACATGTCTCCAGCTAAACCTTACACGCGATTCTCTGTGATGACACATGTATAACAATGCACCAAATTAAAAAAACAAGAACAACAATAATCTGAAAGATCACTTTCTCAAATTCACCTTGAGGTGAACCTCCATCTTCATCGCAGAAGATTGATTTTATTATTATCTCTTTCTGGCAGCTTCTGTTTAATGGATGAGTGTTGTTTGATGCAACAATGTACTTCTGCATTGGGACCAAGGAGTAAAATAAGATACTGGGGCTTCCTAAGAAATGCTGGATCCATGCAGAGGCCTGAAACACTCATTGAATATGCTGGACCCGTAACCATATCGTACTTACAGATGTTGCAGCTGAAATGGTGCATACATGACACATGTATTCCTGAAAATAATGAGTTCTATGAAATCTTACACTCAAAACCACAAGGTTTGTGGAGAAAATATAGTTGGGCAAACCACTCAAAATCTATCGAACTTGATCATTAACACAGTACTTAAATTACTAACAGCTAGCACAACTTAAAATGAATATACTGGCACAATTGAAACTAAATTCCTAACAAAAAGTACTATAATTAATATGGTATTAAAACTTAGACTCAAATTAGTTTGATAAAAGGGGCTTTAGGTAGATAAAATATGGCTACAAATTCTTTGTTGTTCCTCCCATTGAGAGGTAGTTTCTAGTACCCTTTTCTTTTCTTTGAATCTCAGCTAGCCTTTGTAACTTTCTTGACGTACAATAGAATGTAGCAATAGTGATATTCTAGGACTTCTAACAGGTCATAAGAAGGCGTGGAGCTTCCACCATGGACTCTGAGGATGCTGGCATTGGGAGAAGCCAGCTGCCAGGTAAAAGAAGTTCAACCACACCGAGATCAACGTGCTGTGAGGAAGCCTGAGCTATTCACATGGGGGTGGGAGGAGAGAGAAAGAGATAGAGGTTCAGGGATGGCAGGGAGGGGACAGGCAAGAGGAGTGAGAAGAGAAAGAGGAGAAAAGAGAGAAACCTGGCTAGCTCCAGTGGTCCCAGTCCTCATTCACTGGAGTCGTCCTAGCTGAGGCCCCAGATGCTTTAAAGCAGAAAAGAGATGTCCCTAACACTCCCTGCCAAAATTGCCAATACATGAATAAATAAAATGTTTATATTTTAAACCACTAAGTTTCGGGGGGGGCTTGTTATACAGGAATAGATAAATGAAACAGGGCTGAAAGGAGGAACTGAAAGGAGGTTGCTGCATTATGGGGAAAAATGCAAAATATACAATGATGAAAAGAAGCAGCCAATCAGGTAAACTGAGCCAAGGAGAAGACTGTGGGGAAACCGGGGTTATATTCGCACCCATGTCTTGTAGCATTCAGCTGTCTTAGGTGCTTTACTTTTAGTTGCTGTTACTTGCTGACACGAAATGTTAAAATGCTAGAAAAGATGACATTTAGGTGAGTACAACTTCTGCCTTATATTGGCATTGCTACCCCAGTTACCAACAAGATAAGAAGTAATTGCTATTAAAGAAACATAGGCTGCAGAAGAACAAATTGTACTTGCTTTAGAAGTCTATATTGTCCACAGTGTAGAGAATAAGAATGTCATTGCTGATTATTTGGATTTTGCATTTCAGGTTGAATTAACATGAGCCACTGGGTAAATGACAGGAGAAAGAAAAAATCCTGCTAGGTCCAGGAGAGAGTGAAGGGTTCTCACACACAGATAGGATGGTCTCTCTTAATTATAGGCAAATAAGGAAGGAATAAGACAAAACTTCCTCTACCAGATAAAAGACATTTATGAAAAGCCTACAGTTAACATTATATCTAATGGTTAAAGGCTGACTGCTTTCCCTGATAGCAAGAACAAGGCAGGAATTTCCAGTCTCACAGTTTCAATTTAACATTGTATTAGAGGTTCTAGGCAGTTTCATAAGGTAAGAAAAAGAAGTCAAAGGTACACAGGGAAAAAAGAAGTAAATTTGTCTTCATTTACAATGTGATACTTTGTGTAGAAAATCCTAGGGAATCTACAAAAAATTATTGGAACTAATAATCAAGATTAGCAAGGTCACTGCATACAAGATTAGCATAAAAATCTACTCTATTTCTATATACTGGTAGCAAACAATCTGAAGACTATTGAATATCCACATACAAAACAAACAAAAACTTGGACTCTTCACACTGTAAACAAAGGAATGAAAAGACAACACCTAGACTTGTAGAACATATTTGAAAATCACATCTGATGGAGAAATTGTGCCCTGAGCATATAAAAACCCTTAAAACTCAACTATAAATAAACAACTCAGTTAAAAAATGGGCAACCTTGATTAAATTAAAAAGCTTCTGTATAACTAAGGAAATAATGAACAGAGCAAATAGACAACCTACAGGATGGGAGAAAATATTTGCAAGCTATACATCTGATAAAGGGCTAATAACCAGAGTCTACAAAGAACTCAAGCAAATCAGCAAGAAAAAAACAAACAACCCCATTAAAAAGTGGGCAAAAGACATGAACAGAAGCTTTTCAAAAGAAAATAGGCAAATGACTAATAAACGTATGATAAAATGCTCAATGTCACTAATCATCAGGGAAATGCAAATTAAAACCACAGTAAGATATTATCCTACCCCAGTCAGAATGGCTTTTATTAAAAAGTACAAAAAAAATAGATGCTGGTGTGGATGCAGAGAGAAAAGAAAACTTATACGCTGTTCGTGGGACTGCGAAGTATTAACAGTACAACTTCCATGGAAAACAGTATGGAGATTCCTCAAAGAACTAAAAGTAGACCTACCATTTGATCCAGCAATCCCACTACTGGGTACTTAACCCAGAGGAAAAGAAGTCATTTTATCAAAAAGACACCTGCACTCAAATGTTTATTGCAGCACAATTCACAATTGCAAAGATGCGAAATCAACCCAAATGCCCATAAATTCAAATGTGGATTAACAAAATGTGATATACGTATACCACGGACTACTACTCAGCCATAAAAAGAATGAATTAATGCTTTTTGCAATGATTTGGATGGCACTGTAGACCATTATCCTAAGTGAAATATCTAAAGAATGGAAAAACAAGTACCCTATGCACTCACTATTAAATGGGAGCTAACTGATGAGCACACCTGTGCACAGAGGGGAACTAAAATTCAGTGGAAATGAGGCATGGGGTAGTGGGGAGGAGGGGATGGGTGAAAACCTACCCAACAAGTACCATGAACACTATTTGAGTGATGGGCATACTTGTAGCCCTGACTGAAGCATTACAAAAGCTATCCATGTAACCAAAAACATTTGTACCCCCATAAAATTTTGAAATAAAAAAATACATAAAACAAAATATTTGAAAAGACTTTCATCAAAGAAGAAATATAGATAGAAAAAAAGCACATGAAAAGATGTCCATTCTCATTAGTCATTAGGGAAATGTAACTTAAAACCACAAGATACCAGTACACACCTACTAAAATGACTAAATTAACAAAAACAAAGAGGTAAAACCAAGTGATGGAATATGATGTGAAACAGCTGGAACTCTCTTATACTGCTAATGGGAATACCACACAATACTGCTTAGGAAAAGAGTTCTTCGGTTTCTTATAAGCAATTACTTTACCATATGACCCAGTAGTCTCATTCCTAGCTATTTATTCAAGAGAAGTGAGAATTTATGTTCTCACAGAAGCCAATGTGTGAGCTTTCTTCATAATTGTCAAAACTGTAAAGAACCCAGATGTTCTTCAATTGGTCAATGAATAAACTGTGGTACATTTACATAGTGGAATATTATTCAGCCACTAAAAGGAATGCAGTATTAATACATGCAGTAGCATGGCTGAATCTCAAATGCCTTAGGTTAAGTAAAAGCAGACAGACTCAAAAGGGCTACATACTGCATGATTCCATTTATATGAGCTTCTGGAAAAGTCAAAGCTACAGTAATGGAGGACAGACCAGAGATTTTCAGAGGATATCAGTGAAGGAGGGTTTGACTGCAACAAGGGAAATTTTTTTCAGTGGTATAACTGCAACAAGGGGCAGCACAAGGGAATTTTTCTTTTTTTTTCTTTTTTTTGCAATGGTATGACTGTTCTGTATCTTGATGGTAGTGGTGGTTACATGACTCTGCATTTCTAAAGATGCATTGAACTGTACACCAAAAAGTGAATATTAGTGTATGTAAATTGAAAAATAAATTTAAACAAATCTGGTAACATTCTTATTCCCCATTCATTATATGTGACTTTTTTTTCTTTCTGGAAACTCAAAATTTTCTCTTTATGCCACGTGTTCTAAAATTTCACATTGTTATACATTGGTATGCACATTGTTTTCATTGTTCTAAACTCTATATTGCTCTTTTTTTATATTACTCTTTTTAATCTATAAATGTATAGCTATCTTTCAATTTTAGGAAATTTTCTTCAATTATATTTTTAAAAATTTCCTCTTCAATGTTTTTTCTGTTCTCTCTTTGTGGAACTTCTGATAAAGGGGGTTAGAGCTCCTGGATTAATTCTTTTGCTTTCTTAAAAAAATAACATCTTTATTAAGATATACTTCAGGTACCATAAAATTCACCCATTTAGAGTGTGTAATTCAGTGGGTATATTCACAGAATTGTTCAACTACCACTACAATCTAAGTTTAGAACATTTTCATCACTCCCAAAAGGAACCATGTAATGATTAGTAGCCACTCCCCATTCCCCACCCTCCAATCAATCCTGGATTGATTTTATAATTGTTTTTTCTTTTCTTTGTCTTTTTGTACTACACTCCTTAGATTTTTCTGAGAATGTAGTCATTATATTTTTTTTACTTATTTTTAAGAATTAATTTTTAATTTATTTTATTTTTCAGCTTTCTTGAGGTATAATTAACAACAAAATTGCATATATTCAAGTGTACAATGTGATGCTTTGATATATGTATATGTTGTGAAATTATGACCACATCAAGCTAATTAACATATCCATCACCTCACATAGTTACCTTTGTGTGTGTATGTGAAGAATTTATTTTTTAGAGCAGTTTTAGGTTGACAGCAAAATTGAAAGGAAAGTCCAGAGATTTCCCATATAACCCCTACCCCCACAATACATAGCCTCCCTTTTCTATTGATTTTTTAAAAATTAAGTTGACTGTTGTATTTTCAATTTACAAGAGCTGTATAATTCTAAATTATTAAAATAAAAATCTTAAATTTTCGTTTTGATATAACTATAGATTTACATGCACTTGTAAGAAATAATGCAGAGAAATGCTGTATACCCTTCGCCCAGTTTCCTCCAACGATGACATCTTGCATAACTATAGAATAATATCACAAACAGGAAATTGACATTGGCACCATCCACCAATTTTGCATACATTCATTTTTTGTGTGTATTTAGTTCCATGCAACGCTAATACGTGTAGATTCATATGTCTACTACCACATCAAGAAATAGAACAGTAACACCACACAGATCTTTTATGCTACACTTTTATAGCCACAGCCATCTTTTTCACCTTGGTAATCACTTGTCTGTTCTATATCTTTATAATTTTGACATTTGAGAATGTTATATGAATGAAATCATATAATTTTTTTTTTTTTTTGAGACAGAATCTCACTGTGTTGCCCGGGCTAGAGTGCTGTGGCGTCATCCTAGCTCACAGCAACCTCAAACTCCTGGGCTCAAGTGATCCTCCTGCCTCAGCCTCCCGAGTAGCTGGGACTACAGGCATGTGTTACCATGTCCGGCTAACTTTTTCTATATATTTTTAGTTGTCCAGCCAATTTCTTTCTATTTTTAGTAGAGACAGGGTCTCGCTCTTGCTCAGGCTGGTCTCAAACTCCCGAGCTCAAACAATCCACCCGCCTCGGCCTTCCAGAGTGCTAGGATTACAGGCATGAGCCACCGCGCCCGGCCGAAATCATATAATTTTTGAGAGTGACTTTTTTCACTTGGCATAATTTCCCTGAGAACCATTCAAGTTGTTGCACATATCAATAGTTTGTTCTTTTGTAATGCTGAGTAGTATTCCATGGTATGGATTTACCACAGTTCGTTTAACCAATCATGTGTTGAAGAACATTGGAATTTTGGAACATTCATGTGTGAGTTTTTTGTGCAAATATAAGTTTTCACTCCTCTGAAATAAAACCTCAGCAGTGTGATTGCTGGCTTATATGATTAGAATATTTAAGTTTCACAAAATACCATACTTTTTTCCAGAGTGGATGTACTATTTTACATTCACACCAGCAATATACAAGTGATCCAGTTTCTCCATATTTTCACCAGCCCTTGGTGTTATTATCATTACTATTTTTTTATTTTAGCTATTCTGATAAGTGTGTAGTGATCTTATTGTGGTTTTAATTTGCATTTCCCTAATGGCTAATGATGTTGAATATCTTTTCATGTGCTTATTTGCCACCTATATATCCTTTCCAATAAAATATCTGTTCATGTCATTTGCCTATTTTCTAATTTAACTGTTTTCTTTTATACTATTGAATTTTGAGAGATTTTTTGGGTTTTTTGGGGGTTTTTTTGCATATTTCAGATAAAAGTCCTTTGTTAGATATGTGGTTTGAAAGTATTTTCTCCCAGTCTGTAGCTTGTCTTTTCATCCTCTTCACAGGGTCTTTCAGAGAGCAAAGAAAGCAAATTTTCAATTCTGATGAAGTATAATTTTTAATTTTTTTCTTTTGTGGATCTTGCTTTTAGTGTCAAGTCTAAGAACTCTTTGTGATATGGGTACTGAAGATTTTCTCCTTTTCTTTTTCTAAAAGTGTCCAATTTTGAGTTAACTTTTGCATAATGTGTGAGGTTTAGGTTAAGGTCCTTCCTTCCTTCCTCCTCCCTCCCTTCTGCCTCTCTTCCTTCTTTCTTTGCCTGTGACTGCCCAGTGGCTATGGTAGCAAAGATGTTTAGAAGCTATCTTTCATTATTAATTTTTTATTTCAGAATTTTATGGGGATACAAAACATAAAAAAAGCTATTTTTCCTCCATTGAACTGCTTTTGCACTTTTGCAAAAATCATTTGAGCACATTTGTATGGGTCTATTTTGGGGTTCCTTATTTCTGTTCCATTAATCTATGTGTCTGTCTCTCTACCAATACCACACTGCCTTGATTATCATAGCTATAAAATACACTTTAACATTGGGTAGAGTGATTCTTTCCACTTTATTCTTCTTTTTAAAAATTGTTTTACCTATTCTAGGTCTTAAACCTTTCCAAATAAATTTAAGAATAAGCTTATCTAGCCTATGAAAACTTTGATGGCATATTGATAGAAATTTTGTTAAACCTATACATTAATTTGGAGAGGCATTTGTACTATGTTAAGTTTTCCAACCCATGAACACAGTATATCTTTTCATTTATTCATGTCTTCTTTGATTTCTTTCATCAACATTATGTAATTTTCAGGATACAAGTCCTATACATGTTTTGTCAAATTTCTACACATTTTATTTATTTTGAAGCAATCATTAATGGTATTGTGTTTTTATTTCTGGTTTGTACATGATCATTGTTAGTATATCTTTATTACTTTAAAATTATTCCTTTTTAATAGCTTTGTACTTTTTTCTCACAAACACAATGTCTTCTCTTTTTAAAAATAATATGATAATTTATATGATTGTTTTCATCTTCTCATCTTGTTGCCTATTTTTTCCAAGTTCTTTTTTTTCTCTTTTGTATATGGTTTCTTTTATGTTGGAAAGATCTTTCCGTCTTTTTGATGTAGACATTTAAGGCTATGAATTTTCCCCTTAGCACTGCTTTTTCTGTATCCCATCGATTTTGAAAGCTTGTCTCCCATTTGTTATTCAGTTAGAGGAATCGTATTCTGAATTCCATTTCTGATATTTTGACAATTTCCTTTTGGTTGGGGTCTATTGCTCTTGATCTATTCTGGTCCTTTGGAGGTGTCAAACTAGCTTGTTTTTTCATGTTGGCAGAATTCTTTTGCTTATTTCTTTTCATCTGAAATCTCTTCTCTCAGCTCAGGGTAGACAGGTTCACAACTCACCTGTTCTCCTTTGCTGGGAATCCTCCTACTTAGTGAGAAGAAGGAGAGGTCCCTAGATGCCTGGCACTTTTGTGTCCTACTTTGTAAGATTGACCCAACAGGAGAGGGGCAGATGCACTAAGAGTCTGTAATGCAGCTGTTTTGTGTTGTTCCATTCCCCTATCATTGTCACAGTCTAAGCTGGAGCTGGATGATCTTTGTGCAGAGTGGTGGGTGGTTTCCCAGGCCGCTGTTGGAAGCTTGGGCTGGGGTGCTGGGCAGGTCCCTTTTCACAGAAGTTGGCATTGCGGTAGATGGCACTGCCCAGGTCCCCTGCAGCAGTGGCAGTGGCAGCTGGTCGAGGCTATGTAGGTGGTGGTTGTGGGTGTCAGGGCTGCAGGTGTTCACTCCACCTGGGTCCAGGTGCAATGGCAGTATGTGGCTAGTGGGTCCATAGCAGAATGTTGGATCACCACCAGGCAGCAGATGGGAGGTTTGGGGCTGTATCCATGGGGCCAAGTGGTGGCACAGGAGCCTTGGGGGTGTGGCTGGGCCACTGGGCTGCTGGAGCTCTCTCCCTGTGGCAGGTCCTGCTGAGGCCATCACCATGGGGTTTCTCAGGTGGTGTTGGTGGTGCCTGTTCTGTTTGAATCCCCCATGGGAAGGAGGGACACTTGGCTCTCAATCACAGGGCTCATGAAAACGTCTGCTCTCCCTGCTCCCTCCCCAGCCTGGCAGGGGCAATGTGGAGGTGGCTGCAGCAAAGCTGACCCCTGTGTGGACTGGACACTCTGGACCCAAGAGCTCAGAATGATGTGAGTTACAGTGACCTGGGAACAGAAGCCACTGGGTCCCTGCTGTACCCGCTCTCCAGTGCAATGTCACTGCACAGTCTCCAGGCAGCTCCCTAATTGGTCCAGAGGTCTGCAATGGTGGTGGGGGCACCCTTGCTGCTGCTCGAGTAGCAATGTCCATGAGGGGAGTGTGGAGCCCTAGCATTCTCTCTTCTTGTCCTTCCCCATGTGTGGACACCTCCCCCAGGTACCTTCTGATCTTGCCTAGTAGGTCATCCCATTCCTATCTCCTTCACTCTGGGTGTCTCCCATTGCTTCTCTGATGATTCACAATGCTTTCTCCAAGAAGGTCCATTCATATATGGGCATATACTTGCAACTTTTGATCTTCTCCTTAAGAGCAGTGTGCGTGGGCTGCTTCTAGTTTAATATCTTGGCCTGATCCTTCCTGCTTCTAAACTTTAAATTAAACAGAAGCTGAACTCTAAACTGCATTGACCTTCTGAAATTCAGATTTGTGGCACTAGTTCATTTTAGGTCTGAAGGAGACACTGGAGCATTGCTGAGACTGGGACTCCTAGAGAGTGTTTTATACACAGGCAGAGTCTGACTCGGGGTTTTAATCTAACAGTCACTACACATTAAAGGCACCTAGTTATCTGTAATGTAAGAATAATCCTGTGATTTAAGTGCTGATAATACTTATTTTGTGAATGAGAACCATGTTACTTCAGTGTTTGAAAAGAATTTTAAACTAACCCTACTGTGGCCAGGACTCTTGGTGGGCACTTGAGTGCCAGTTTGAAGGGAAAAAAATGTGTACAAGAAGCATGTGATGTTTTTGCAGTGGTTTCAGGGCTGGGTTTGGTAATTATACTCTCGAATGCAAAAATCCAATGTGGCATAATGAAAAACACACCTCTCCTCTGTTTCCAGAACTAATTCCAGTACAGGACAGCTTTTGCACAGGCTGATTGTATTCTATAAAGTGTACGTTTGCTCTGCTCTGTGTCTATTAGAGCACCGGGACACAAATAAGAGACTGTAAAAACATG
Source organism: Propithecus coquereli (assembly GCF_000956105.1). Lineage (NCBI taxonomy): Eukaryota > Metazoa > Chordata > Mammalia > Primates > Indriidae > Propithecus > Propithecus coquereli. Next base: position 5,822,014 of record NW_012135303.1, on the reverse strand, counting down.
TGCTGCCTTGTCCCTTTTGTTCCTATTAACCCTTTCCCTCTAAGCTACTTTATTGCTCAATCTACTTCTTTGAAAACACTCACAGAACCAGTCTTAAAAGGAAGAGGAGAAAAGTAGGCACGTGGGTAGCAAATCATCTATGTTGTTCAAATCATCATTCCAATAAAATACTGTTCATTAAGTACCCTGTTCAAGTCATCATTACACTAAAATATTGTTCAGTAAGTACCCTGAGGAGATATAAAAAGAACAGTTTGTATTGGGTAGGAAGAAAAAGCCAGCAAGGATTTATGGAGTTCAATGTGAAAGTCCTTTTTTGCCACAAAATTCTTTTCTAAGCCCTCCTGAAACACCAGGCATTTGACTACAGGAATTCAAAGGAACTAAAAGTCACCACATGGATTTTGAACTACCTGTTCTGGACATTCAGAACATCTGTGCTTCCTTACCTAATAAAATTTGCTAATCAAGAAAGGGAGAAGTTTTCAGTCCTTTTTATATTAGAACCAATGGGTGTAAAAATATCAGGTACTTCCCTTAGCTAGGCCTACACAGAGGGCTTATTTTCACTGCATATATGTTGCTGAGAGCTTTGTTAACCATGTTATATGGTATATTATTCTCTTTATGGTTATTCAATGGAGAAATTTCTCTTAAAATTCTATAACTGAAATGATTGTAATTTTCATGAACTTTCTTGAAAAGGTTTCATTCTCTTCGTTTTTGATGCTAGAGGTAGGCTCAGTCAAATTCTAGCCCATATTTCACAACTTGTATGGGACTTTTTTATATGCCTTTGTGTAATAATGTTATCCCTGATTTTATCTTATTTGTGCTACTCAAATTTTCCCTTTTCCACAAGATCTTTGCTTACTCTTTTTATCTTGCATTATACTTTTGCATGTAAACAATTTTAAATCCCTTTTTGGAATAAGGCATGGTTTAAATTTCTAAACAAAGTGTCTAGAAAAATAAGTGACTATCTTTTCAGCAGTTATGCTGACCAGAGAAGAACTATTACTTCTTCACATGAGACACATTTCAAAAGATATCAGCCTGGTCTGATACACTCAATACTGCTGGAAGGTGGACCATATGGCTGATAAGCTGTCACATCTTCTTTCTTGACAGTGCATGACATACTCCCCACAGCCTAAGTCACAAAGGCTAGAAGGCCATCTAGTTTCAGTTTTGTTTTTTTTTTTTGAGACAGAGTCTCACTGTGTTGCCTGGGCTAGAGTGCTGTGGCGTCAGCCTAGCTCACAGCAACCTCAAACTCCTGGGCTCAAGCAATCCTCCTGCCTCAGCCTCCCGGGTA
>NW_012135303.1:5778950-5820606 GCF_000956105.1 Propithecus coquereli | reverse complement strand
CTATTTTTAGTTGTTTGGGTAATTTCTTTCTATTTTTAGTAGAGACGGGGTCTCGCTCTTGCTCAGGCTGGTCTCGAACTCCTGAGCTCAGGCAGTCTTTCCACCTCGGCCTCCCAGAGTGCTAGGATTACAGGAGTGAGCCACCGCGCCCGGCCTAGCTTCAGCTTTTAACTAAGAGTTTATCATGTGGTAATAGATGGGTGAAGGGTAGATACAGTCCAAACAATATCCTAAATATATTTTTGTTTATTTTAAACATTCCCAGCAGATTTAGATGAAGACAGTTTATAAAATATTTTAATCATACTGAAAGGCCAACTTTTACACCTACTATTGCCAGCTTGGTACTTACTCATACTATTACCATCTGATTATTAACCAGCTTGTTACTTAGGTGCTTAAGAGATGTCAAGTACAGTGCTTGGTGTGCATCACTCCATTTAACCCTCACACGATTTTCGTAGGTAGATACTATTATTATGCCTGTTTCAGGGTTCCCACTTCTACCTTTTGAGACATGGTTATATTAATAGATCCACTCACCTTGAAACTCCACTGTCCTCTAAGGACTCTTGACATGGCTTGCCTCTGTAGCTTTCAGCATCCACAGTGCCTCCATCATTCATTAAAGTTTATTGAGCAACTACTATTTGGCAGACATTTTGCTAAAATCTGAAGAATCAGATCCATTGGCTTCTATCACATCCAATTTCATTGACTAAGACATTTCTCAGGCTTTTAGGAATGTCAAAATTTTGATAAAAGGCACATCTTTTATAATCCCTATATAAAATAACTATTCAAAGTCATTTAAGATCTTTCCAACATTTCAATACTAAGAAAAATGGTACTAATCATATTATGCCCAATATTGTTTTTATCAAGTTTATATATCTGTACTTCCCACTATATTTTGAACTATTTAAGGACAAAGACCCCTTTTATCTTAGTATTGTATTTGACAGTTCTCTGTATTACATTTAATAGATGCTTAATAAATATCGGAGTGACTAAATTACCAGTACATATAAGCAGAAATGCCCTATCTACCCATAATCCCTATTTTATTGATGACTTAATGATGGCAGTGAAAAGTTCAAACACTTAAAATAATTATGACAAATGCTTCATCAGCATAAATGGTGTAGCACAGACCCTCTATGCTCAGGTTTTTCTAGTTTATTTCAAGTTAAAATAATATTTAGTCATATACATACATCAGAGGACATAAACAATACATCTCACAGGCACCAAAAAATTGATTTGATGGAAAATTGTTGATTGTTGATTTGATGGAAATCAACACCTATTCTTGATAGTAAGTATCAGAAAACCAGAAGAGGATACTTTCTCAACATTGAAAATAACCAATACAAGGTATCATACTTAATGTGAAGCACTAAAATGCCCTTTAAGGTCAAGAACATGACAAAAATACCCCAGTACCTTCTATTATTCAGTGCTGTTATATAAATTCTAGCCAATAAAATAAGAAAATAAAAAGAAAATGAGACTATTCTTCTTTTAGATAATAAGATTGTGTACCTGAAAACCCAAAAGAACAAACTAAAAAACTATTAGAACGCATATATGACCTTTAGTCAATTTATCTGATTACAAAATTACTATGTTATCAATCTGTAGCTTTCTTATATACCAGCAGTAACCATTTCAAAATGTAAACAGTTAAAATTAGGATAAATGTATAAACACCTAGAAATAAACTGAACACAATGCATAAGGATCTACACAAAGAAAAGGACAAAATTTTGCCAAGGTATGCAAAAGAAGACTTTAAATAGGAATATGAATCATGTTTCTAGATAGAAAGATAATTTTGTGAAAAGAGATGTTTTTCCAAAGAAACTATACATTTAATGCAATGCCAATTATAGTCTCAATTAAAAACAACAAGCAAGGGAGAGGTTGAAAACAGAATGATTTGGAAGTTTATCTGGAACAAGAATGACCAAGAAAATATTTTAAAAAGAAGACTAATGAAAATATCATGCCCTATCAGTTAACAAAGCATTATGAAACCACAGTAATAAAAGAAGTGGGAGCCGGGCATGGTGGCTCACGCCTGTAATCCTAGCACTCTGGGAGGCCGAGGCGGGCAGATTGTTTGAGCTCAGGAGTTCGAAACCAGCCTGAGCAAGAGCGAGACCCCATCTCTACCAAAAATAGAAAGAAATTAATCAGACAACTAAAAATATATAGAAAAAATTAGCTGGGCATGGTGGCGCATGCCTGTAGTCCCAGCTACTTGGGAGGCTGAGGCAGTAGGATTGCTTGAGCCCAGGAGTTTGAGGTTGCTGTGAGCTAAGATGACGCCACAGCACTCTACTCCAGGCAACAGAGTGAGACTCTATCTCAAAAAAAAAAAAAAAGAAGTGGTACATAGACAGTGCAAAGGGCAGTAAAGAATACGAAGTCCAACCTAAGGCTGAATTCCAAGGAGCTGCACCACTGAGATGAGAGCTGGGCTGTACATTCAAGGGGTCTGCTTTCAGTTGGCAGCATCTGGTCAGGAGCCCCTGCTTTCAAAAGAGGACTAGGAAGTGGCTGTGCTATGGTGGCTAAGATGAGATGGAGGAGAGTGTCAACTTAGACCTATAGTCTTGGGGCAGAGAGTTTGAAATGCTTAGATAAAACTTAGAGGGCAAGATGATTAAAAAGAATTTTAGGCCAGGCGCGGTGGCTCACGCCTGTAATCCTAGCACTCTGGGAGGCCGAGGCGGGTGGATTGTTTGAGCTCAGGAGTTCGAGACCAGCCTGAGCAAGCGTGAGACCCCGTCTCTACTAAAAAATAGAAAGAAATGATCTGGACAACTAAAAATATATATATACAGAAAAAATTAGCCGGGCATGGTGGTGCATGCCTGTAGTCCCAGCTACCTGGGAGGCTGAGGCAGAAGGGTTGCTTGAGCCCAGGAGTTTGAGGTTGCTGTGAGCTAGGCTGATGCCATGGCACTCACTCTAGCCAGGGCAACAGAGTGAGACTCTGTCTCAAAAAAAAAAAGAATTTTAAGCAAGTTTCATTGCATGCAGAGATGGATAATGGCTTTTTCCATATTTCTGAAAATCCACGGTGCCCTTCAATGCTTTCAGAAGAGAAAATTTACTGGGTTTTTGTTTATTTATTGGTTGCTGACAAGGTATGCTGAAACTGACCATAGTGTGAAATGGAAGGTCCAGTATTCCTCATATTACATAAGGATTCAGTGACTGATAAAGTTGGCCTTTAATACAAATGAGGGGGAAAATAGCTTCTTTATAAGTGGTGTTGGGACAGCCAGTAACTATTTACCTCCATCCTTACAGATACAAATGTCGGTGGCATACTAAATTTTTGACATTATAAATTTGTGTTTTGCTCACTGTCCACATCACAGTCTTTTATGACAAGCAAGGTGTTAGTTGGGCCTGGATGTTTTCTTCTATCCGTAGTTTTCTGAGAGTTCTTATGAAACAGCATTGAATTTTGTCAAATGAGTTTTCTGTATCTATTGAAATAACCATATGGCTTTTTCTTTTATCCTGCTAATGTGGTAAAATCTATTGATTGATTTTTTTTAATGCAACCAGTTTTGCATTCCTGAGATAAAATCCAGTTGGTCATGATGTATTATCCTTTTTATATTTTGCTAGATTCACTTTGTTAATATTTTGTTAAGGATGAAGTAGTGAGATTTCTTTTTTTCACTATTACTGCACCAAAGAAAGAAAACACACATGATTGGAAGACTAATTTCCCTCAGCAACTGAAATTGCCTTTCGCGGTCTCTACAAAATAAACTATTGCCAAAAGAAAACAAACAAACAAGCAAAATCCCAATTTTCAAGAGAGCAAATACTATGCATGTTTAAAACTACCTGTGTTAAGGCTTTATGTAATTGAAACAAACTACTACATTTATTGAAATATCAATCACAATTATTATAGATAGTTTAGAAAGCAGGAGAGGGTGTTTATATTATATTACTTTTTTAAACGAAGTGTAAAAATTGTAAATTAGAGATTAGCCAGTTAAATAAACCATATATTCTTGGAGTTTTTCTAGGAAAAGCTCTAACATCAAAAATTTGTTTTACAATACAGTCCCCTTTGGTTTGGTTGGTACTTTCTTCCCTGGTATGTCTTAATATAAAGGATTAATGTTCCTCTTAACCTTACTTCCCTTCTCCCACACTTCCCTTACCTCTTAACATACAACTGAATTAGAAAATTCTTTGATCTTCTTAAGCGTTACCTCCAAAGCCAAAACCAAAAAGAAGACAGCTATATGACCCAAACAGAACAACAAACAATAAAAACCCCAGAACAAACTACCCTATCACCACAAGCAGTATCATAATAAACAAAGTTAAAAGAAAAATTTTTTAAATATATGACTATCTTTTAAAAGTCAACAAGAAAAAAACCCTAGGATAAAAATGAACTACATGAACAAGTAGTTGACTAAGAAGAAATACAAATGGCCAAAAAACATGAAAAAAAGTTTAATCTGACTAGTTATTTTAAAATGCAAATTAAGACTACATTGAGATTTTTTTTGCTCATTAGATTGGGGAAAAAGGAAATAGAATTATAAAGCCTGATGAGAATGTGATCAAATCTACATGGACATAAAACTGACAATAAAGATGAAAAGCCTTTAAAATGGGCTTAACTAACTCTCACGCAGATCCATAAGGAAACCCGCACAGGCAGAGGTAGAAAAGACTGGGAGGCAACTCGCATGTCTGTTATTCAAGTAAGGGATAAGTTAAATGCATGCACACAGGAGAATGCCATGCAGTAATTATAATAAATATATTTCCGTAGAACATGAATAAATCTCAAAATCAGTGTTTAAGTCTACTTTGTAAGAAACAAAATGACATTTTTAGCCGAGTGTCACATTTGATATGTATATCAAATGCACATACACAAAACACCACAATAAAATTTTCAAGATATACATATTTCTACATAGAAGAATGGACAATGAATTGAAAGGATATATATTAAATACAGTAGAATGGAAACTTGGGAGGGAGAAAGATGGGGAATGAAGGGAATAAAAGTAACATGAAATAAAACATGAGAGAAGTCTTGCCTGGACTACTGAGCCATGAACTGAAATGTATGAGAAATTCAAGTTTCAGCAGCTGAGGGGGCTGTCTATGGCACCAGCAAAAGTACTTTCTGCTAGAATCTGTTCTAAGACAATAATCCAAAGAATCTTCATTGACTTTCTACTTTTTAAAAGAGACACTTTATTGCTGGAGAGAACTACGCCACAGTCCAGACTGGTACCTCCAGATATAGAGGGTCAACCTTAAGTGGGCTCTCCCTTTCTCCATCCTCACCCCTACCCTACTCCAGACTATCTTGATCCCGTGATGACTGAAATAGCCACCTGAGCAGCTCCTAGCTCTTCTTTAATCTTTTCTCCAGAGGGATCTTCCCCAAACACAAAGCTGGTCACATTACTCCTTAAATTACTCTCTAATGGCTCCCACTGTCTTTGGGATATAGTAAAATTCTTTTCAAATATTATATAATACCACCAGTGTTGTTTTTAAACAGACAAAGCTTGACGAGTGCCAATGGTTGTATCATTCTGTCAACACTAAGTGTTTATTAAACACTTCTATTTCTGATCCCAGGAATATAATTAGATCCATCAGCATAAAATATGAAATATTTGGGTTGGGTTTTTCAGTTTAATTTTTAAAAAATTTTGGCAGGACCGAAAATGCTAGTTTTTATAGTTTCTAAAATCTAATCTGCAATTGATAGGAAAGAAACACCATTCAGAAAGCACTGTAGGAAAGTTTTAAAATCAAGTTTAAAAAATGATTTAAGTTTTGATCATTTTTATATTATTAAAGTAATATAATGGGAACAAATAACAGTCATATAAAAAAGATAAAGCCAAATGCGGTAATAATTATAATTATATAATAATAATTCTATTCAAGCAAATATATACAGTATAGTTCTCTGAGGACACCTTTTCTTGTTACCCACAATCCAGGACTTGCACAGTTTAGTGTCTCTCCTAGTTTCTTCCTTTCCTGGCTCTCATCTCATCTCCTTTGTCTCAGTGCTTTCCCCTCATTCCTTCACTCCTTGCTTTGTCTCCCCTTTGCATTTTTTTTTTTCTGGTCTTTGGTTTCCCTCTTTGCTTTCCTCTTTTCCTTCCTTTTCCCCTCATTCCTCCCTTTTCCCCTCATTCTCCTCTCCACCTTCACTTGCTGTGCCCCTCACCCACCTCCTGGCTTCCTCTTATGTTTTTTCTTGGCAGACAGGCCCTTGCCCTGACCTTAATGCAACCTCAGCCTAGCCCTGGGCTCCCATCTCAGAGTTCTGAGCCCCACCACCCAGAAATCTACCTTTCTTGTTAGGATTTAAAGACAAGTGGTTTGTTCCCTTAATTAGAAGTCTTTTGGGCACTATAGGACAAATTTGGTAGACAACCTTTTCAATATTCACAAAGGTATTTTGAATGGAAATGAAGAAGGAGGCAGAGGTTTTTGCACCCAGTCCTCTCTCTTGTGGCTGATGAGGGGATTGTTCATTGCTCCATCCCCTTTATTTCCTTATATTCCTGTCTGGAACTTGAGACTGGGCTACACAGTGTGATCTGCTTTGCCATGAAAAGAGGCAACTTTGACTGCATTCATTAAATCGTTAGGAAAAATTTATTAAGCACCCACTGTGAACTAAGCATGAGTCCTTAGGGACAGGTCAGGTCAGGGACAGCACAGGTCAGGTCTCAGAATGGGCCTGCCTCTACTTAAATTCAATGTAATTAGCTGAGTGGACAGAATGGAGCCTTCCAACTAACAATGGTGGAAACACCATCTCCCTGGATGCTGTCGGCCAAGAGAATAGACAATATTGACTCCATGTAAGGATGGGATCTAGAAGTGTTGAGACAAACCTCATGGCAACTTCTAGCTCCACTTAATTCACCCTCTTCCTCTCTACTCTCAGCTGATTCCCCAAAATGCTACGTTTGGCTTTTTTTGTTAAATAACATTATAGAGGTAAATACTTTGGTTACATGAATTGCTTTTGTACAGTTGGAGTCAAAGTTATAAGTATGCTATAACCCAGATAGTGTGCATTGTACCTGTGCTATTTTACCCATCCCTTCCTCCCCTATCCCACCTGCTTGATTTTTTTGGCTTTTTAAAAGTAATACTAATTACCATTCCTTACATGAACTGCTTATTCATTTAAATCGACCTAGGATGCAGGACAAGGATGATTATGCATACCATTAAATGTATCAGACTAAAACTGTTTGTGAGTTGTATTTGATATATCTCTCAACTTTCTCTCTTTCTTTCTTTTTTTAAATTTCAGAATATTATGGGGGTACAAACATTTTGGTTACATATATTGCCTTTGCAATGCCCAAGCCAGACTGTATTTTTCTGTGCTTGGTCATCAGAGCTTTTGCTTGTGCAGTGTGCTCATGTACTCAATTTGAACACTTAGAGGGGATATTGGTCCCTAGTGCCTTAGGTCAAATAGATTCGGGAATGGTAACCACAGAACAATATATTTTATATTCTTGGTTTGTTTCTCTGAAAAGAAATCTTGTGGAATTTATGTCAAAAAATAAATATATGCATTACCCATTGTAGGTACAATTTACTTGAGTGAGCATCTAATAGAATAGCTAGTCTCAAAGATAAAGAATCACTGTATAATTTGAGTATATATAATTATACAATGTACATATATATAGAAGACAGACTTTTGTGGAAACCAAAATTTAGTTGCTACTACAAGTGTATGTATTCTAAACTTTCTTGCATCTTGAGTATTTTATCCTCAAAATTAGTTTTTATATTTGAATATGTAGATACTTCATTTCTTTATGGTCTTGGAAGAAGTTAAAAAATATATTTATTCATTGGAATCTATTACATAGAATTTTTAGATATTGTGAAAAAAATTTTCCTATTTCTCCATATAACAGTCTTGAGATTTTTGTTTGCTTGCCTTTTAATAAAATATGATGAGAAGGAGAGTTGGGGGTTTAAAAGGCTGAAGACCTACTGTCCTTCTTAGGATGTGTAGCATTATTGATAAAATGTTTTGGAATCTTTATAGTACTGTAACTGTAAAACTTCTGGGGTCAAGGACTGGATCCTCTATGCATAGCCACTGGACCCAACATACAAGAGTGGTTCACTGAATGAATGAGTCTAAACAGTTTCATAGAACTGATTCATTTACTTAAGTGGCCATTCAAACCAGTTTACTCAGTGAATTTCATTGACTTCATGACCTCATTCAGAAATAATCTTTAAAGTGAAGAATCATAATAAGGGAAGGGACAGAAAAGTTCCCATGGTTGTGTAATAGTGAAAAGATGGTAGGAAGTAGTTCATTAAGTTGAGTTGCATGTAAAAGGAAGATAAAAACTTTCAGGACTATAAAAAAAAACAAAAAAAACTAAACTTTTTTTTTTTTTTTTTAATAAACTAAACTTTTGAATCCCTGAATAGCAATAGGGTTGGGTGGAAATTCCGAAGACAATAATTTTAAAACAAACTAGTCCTTTAATTATACCATAATTATCCAGATTTCAAACTGTGAATTCACTTTTACTTTGGTCTTTTAAATAAATTATGCATGTTTTCCATATGGGCCCCCACACCAAAACTTCTTTTTAATCTGGGAAAACATTTCCAAAATCCAAGTGTGTATCCAAGCTCTGGGATATTAATTTGATTTTGGATTCTTCCATAAACTTTCCATGTTTAGAAATCTTTTTGAACTATCCCCTGGGATACACATGTTTATATTACACATATTCTATGTCTTTTAATAGTAACATTTAGGAATTCAGTAGGAAAAAAATAATGCCCTTGTAAATTTGATCTTTTTTGCAAACATAAGAACATGAAATGTTCTTTGGTTTACCCCCCACCAGGTTTACATTAATAAACCATCAATTGTAAGCTCAATCATCCAATTCCAAAAAAATTTCCCATTTCAATATTATGGGCTATTTTATTCTGTTGTGCATTTAACAAAGGATTAAGGCATAATGCATTTTTAATTAACTGAAATATTAATGGCAAAGGCTTTTAGGAGAAAATTTTTAAAGAATTACTCATCATAAACATGGTTTTAATAGAATTTATTTATAAAGCTGTGTAGAGAACCAGGAAAGGATTATTAAAAAAAAAATTTCCTTTTTTATAAAATGGTTAACTTGAAGAACTTCATAGATAACAGCAAAAAATGTGGAAGCACACTTGGGGCTATGAACAAATCAACAAATGCTGAGATTTTTTTTTTATTATTTTGTGGAATTTTTGTGAGACTGCTTACAGTGAATGTGCGGAACCTGAAGGGGGATTGTGTTCAGCCAACCAGACTCCTTAATGGGCCCACACTCCACCATCTTAAATGCCTTTCTTACTGGCCACTCAGGCACCTGGAACTTCAGCTAAATGATATGATGAAGAGTAACAGGACCTGAACCACATCCTTGGCCAATCCAGTACTGCCTTGCTTTTGACTCTGTCTATATGGCACAAAGCAAAGCCAAGATTTTATACTTTGTCCTTAATAGCACTTGAACTCTGATTATGGACTAATTTTCATGGCTTTGAACATTTCAAAGTCAGTTAATTCAATTAGAGTTGTGTTTGGCTTCATTTAACAGAAACCCACTAACGGTGGCTTAACCAATAAAGTTTTATGTTTCTCAAATAAATAAGAAGTCCAGAAGAAAGCATTATTATCATTAAGAAAATCATCAGGGATTGAGGTCCCTTCTAGTTTTCTGCTCCATCTTTCATGGTGTTTGATTTTCATGATTACAAGATGGTTGCTCCATCTCTGGCATCATATCTATGTCCTTAGCTGGAAGGAGAAAGTGCACGGGACCACTGGGTATGGCAGCTGAACCTGTCCCTTGTTAACAAGGAGAAAATAGCTTTCCTGCTAGGAAACTTCTACTTATATCTCATTGGCCAAAACTGTTTCACGTGGGCCACCTCTAGTTTGAAAGAGTTTTCTGAGAAATGGAATTCTTTTGTGTTTGGGCACTTTGGTTCCCCCAATAAAATCAGGTCTCTATTGGTAAAAAAGAAGGGAGGTAAAAAGAATACTGGGTAGGTAAGTAAAAGTGGTCAAAACTGACCAACCACTAGCTGGTTATGGTGACTAAATAAATTTGTTCGCATTCTATTTTACTTCACGTTGTGTAGGCACAGCCTCGACTCTGCCCTCCTATATTCAAAAGATCTAAAAATATTTGATATCACAATAACAAATTTCAGCTGTCACATCTCCCATTCTTTCCCACAGGCCTATCTAGAGCCTCAGGGACTTCCCAGGTGCTTCCTATGGCATTTGCAGTAAAGCAGAGTGCAGGAAGAGTGGGTCAGAAGGAAGACTTAGGCGCATTTGTCTTAATCATTCTTTTCACTCATATTACTTGAGTCCCATCTCATTTTGCCACAAAGATTTGAAAGCTGATGATCACACACTCCTAATTTCTGGCCTAATTCTGTTTCTGCATTAAATTAGAAAACTTTTCTTCGTCCCTCAATATTTCTACATCAGGTAAGTCTACAATACTGATGTAAGAATAAATGACCTAGAGTAAGGGTCTGCAAACTAGAGCCCACAGTCACCTCTGTCCAGATGCAATTTTGCAAATAAAATTTTCTTAAAACATAGCTATATCCATTTCTTTATGTACTGTGGACAGCTGCTTTCACACCACAGGGACAGAGTTGAGTGGTTGTGACAGAGACCATATAGCCTGCAAGACCTAAAATATTTACTGTATGATCTTTTACAGAAAAAGTTTGCTGATCCCTGAGCTAGATAATCAGTATATTAAAGTGAGCAAATATTTCTACTGTGTGAAGATCACTTCCTCCTAAACATGTAACAGATACTTTCTCTTATTTTATCACTGAGCAGCTGCCCAGATGAAGAAGCAAAGGACTCCGGTCCAGAAATTTTTGAAGGAGTCAATAAAATTAATGAGAAGCAAAGCACGGGGATTAGTGAGCTTCTCACAAAAGTGAGAAGCTTTGAAAAGTTGGGACTACTGGTTATCAATCACTGGGATATTTTTATCAGTCCTCCTTTACATATTAGGAACATAACTCAGAGTTGTCATTTTTCAAGATAATAAGACCTAATTTTTAGGCTAACAACATCAAAATAAATTTCTCCCAAATAAAAAGAATTTAGTTTTTTCCTATGATTGTAAGCAAAATTAAATATTTCCTCCACTGGGCTTCTGGAACATTTGGTGAATAGTACTGTAATTATTTGTCTAAACATTTGTCTGTTCCACTAGTTCATTGTGGGAGACACTGTCTTATTGGCTTAATAGCTTAATAGCTTTTTGTCTCTATTGCCCAGTAGGGTGCATGGATCATAGTAAGTGCTCAAAACATAATTTTTAACAGAAGAATTAATTAATTATTAATTAATTTGGGGTTTGAAATCTTATTTTAGTGGTTTATAGACTATACAAAAGAGGTCAATTATCAAGAACATGCAGTAAAGGATTACTCTTACCTTAAGAGAGGTTTGGCCTTTGTCCTTGGCTCCTGGGAGGCAATCTCTAAGGCCTTGGAATTTCCTGCATAAAAAGAGTGTTTTTGTTTACTGGAGGCCTCGAGCCATGCCAGATAGTCTATGCTAACAAAGTGGTTTATGGTGAGGGCCCTTTAGCCATGTATTATCAGCCTGACTTCAGGAGGGGCTCAAGGTTAAGGTCAGTGATGCTGCCAGTCAACTGTTTATATGTGACTGAGCCCTAATAAAAACACTGGACACCAAAGCTCAGGTGAGTTTCCCTGGTTGGCAGTACACTGTGTATTACCACATGTAATTGCTAGAAGAAACAGGCACTGTTGCACAACTCCACTGGGAGAAGACAACTGGAAGTTTCACCTGGAATGCTCCTGGATCCTGTCATATATGCTTCTTCTTTTGGAATCTGTATCCTTTTGCTGTAATAAACTGTAACCTTGATTATAACAGCTTTTCTGAGTTCCATGAGTCCTAGTGAATTATTGAAAGTGCTCTTGGGGATGCCTAAACTTGCAGCTGGTGTCAAAAGTGAAGGTGGTCTTTGGGACTCCCAAAGTTTGTATTAAATAAATAATAATAGCTGAGACTTAAAACACTTTCTATATGCAAGGGATGGAAACATGGATTGCTTCATTAAATTCTTAAACTAAATCTATAGGTTTGGTACTATTTTTATCACCATTTCATAGATGAAGAAATTGAGGATTTAAGACCAAATACCTAACCCAAAATCTAAGGGTGTGGAGATGGCTCCAAGTTCAAGCTCCTGACTCCAGAGCCCATCATCCATCCATCCACCATGACAAGACTGTGCTCTTTCCTTCATGGTGTAGGGGAGAGTAGCTACAGCTAACCTCCAGTCCAGGTCTCCATAATAAGACAGGGGCTATAGCAGGAGTTTCTGGGGAGCCATTGGATTCAGAACATGGGTATGCGTTTTGATTTTTGACAACTCTATTTCTCTCTTTGCCCCTAAGAGTTTCTATGACAATAAGGTAGTAACTCCCCCTAATTAATTGTCTCTGTTTCATCCTTTGCAGAAATATGCTAGCTCTTTAGCAAGTTGGTTTTATCCTTACCAAATAAACATCCCAAAAAGTGAAGCGAACTATTTGCCTATCTAGGCTGGGAAACTAGGAAACCAGCAGTCATTCAGTGGGGGCTTGATGAGGACAGATGATCATTTTCTTTTTCCTTTGGTAACCTCAAGATCTCAGGGAGGGAAGAAGAAATGAGAGACAACTGGAATCCCCCAGCATCACCCTCAGTGCAGCACTGGCTAAGGATGCCCCAAACTCTCCCCTCAAAGGCTGCCAGCTCAGATTTGCTGCATGCAAGTGACATAGACAGTGACTGCTACATGTGTGCTGGTAGAATAGGTAAGTGAACCTTCCCATTCCTACTCCAGGAAGCCAGTGGTGTCTGGCCCTAGCATGTGAGTCATAGGAAAGTCCATGTGGCTCAGAATCCCAGGAGGTCACAGATTCATGAAAACAGCTCCTCCAAGAGTCAATTTCAATGGCACACAGCTTCAAAAAATAATTACTCTACAAATATTTAGGTTGAGATATTAAGAACACCCCAATTCTTTTTGTTTTCTCTTTATGTCAAGCACAATGAATCTTATACCACCCAAGACTAAAAGACAAATTGAAGACAAGAAGACACAGTAACTACTAGTCAGGTAGCCTAGTAAGTAAAACTTGGAGACCCTGACTTTTATCTCCATTTATGGATATAATTCACTCCTTGGTTGAATGGGTTTCTTCTCTGTTGTCATGTTGCAATTCAAACATTGGACATTTAGAGTGTAAACCTATGTGGCAAATCTCCAACATTAATGTGCCTGAGCTGAAATTTGATCTTCAATCTCTGCTTTTTCCTGGATGGATCTTTTCTATCTATCTAGGAAAAAAAAAATCTTTGATTTATTAGAATTGGGCCAGGCAAAAAAGCCCAGCAGCCACCACAGACATAGGCCCAGCGAATCCATATTGGAGATGATTCCAAGAGGGGAGGAGTTCAGAAGTTCTCATCAAATTAGCTTCCTTTGGACAAGTTCTTTGCCTTGAGTCATCCTTTAAAATGTTAGAAGGATTTCTTCAGTCATGTCTTTGTGCCCCTGAAAGCTGTTTTGTTCAGGTCCATCTGCCTAGAGCTGTGGGTTTGTCCATCTCACCATTAGTAACGGCAAGCCTTTGTTGACATTCCACAAATCTGAGGTTGTAGAAACACCATTGTTACTCACTCTTGTAAGTGCTCTTGGGGTGGTCTCAATCTAAGCCCATGGTCTCTTTAGGTCAAACACCTGAGTTCTTATATTCTCGAATTATATTTTTAACTTATGTACATCTTTCAAAATGGCATAATTTCATCAGGGACAATTTGAAATTATAATGGCCATTTTGGAGAACTTTGTCATGAACAGAAAAAGAAACAAAACCTTAGCTATCCATTGGTCTTTATTTTTTAATTGATATCAGAAAACTTCCAAATGCAATTTAGATTCTAAAATCTAAAAGATTTGCTAATGATTAGGATTTTAAAGGAAAAGTTTATTTAAAAATTCAGACCTATCATGGGCATGTGCACTCCAGGCCTTCCTGAACTTTACCAAAAGTAAAAAGGAACTCTGAAGGACAATGAAGAGGCTTCAAACGGACAACAGTACCCAATTTCCAAGGAACCCCTTAAACCAGCAAGATAACAGAAACAAACCATTTCAATAGATCCAGGCACTACACTTTCCATTTGAAATCCTACCACAGTGTCTGTACTCATACCTTAGAGTTACAAGATTACTTAGGTGACAGGGGTTTCAGACATCCCTCAGACTCTCTCTCACCCCATCTACAACTTCTTCCATATTTGTCTGTAGCTGGCTATCTCTCATTTCATTTTTCCCTGTCTCTTTGGAAACTTTAGACATTAACAAATAATAAAAAGTTGTTATTATGTGTCACTCTAGGAATATCTAGTTTACATAGACAGATCTAACTAAAAGGGAAAATACCAGAAATTAAATTTAATGGAACAAGCTCTTCTTCTAATTGGCCTTTAGAAATAATAATGACAGCTGGGTGTGGTGGCTTACACCAGAAATCCGAGTACTCTGGGAGGCTGAGGTGGGAGGATCCTTTGAGCTCAGGAGTTAGACAACAGCCTGAGCAAGAGCAAGACCCGTCTCTATCAAAAATAGAAAAACTAGCTGGGCATGGTGGTGTGTGCCTGTAGTCCCAGCTATTCAAGAGTCTAAGGCAGGAGGATCACTTGAGCCCAGGAATTTGAAGCTGTGGTGAACTATGATGATGCCACTGCACTCTACCTGGGGGCAACAGAGTGAGACTCTGTCTCAAAAAAATAAAAATAAAAAAATAATAATAATACTAACATATTTAGCTCTTGGGGAAAAAATCTGTGTGGCTGAGTTACTGGCTTATAACATATGAAGGAAAACAAAATATCAAGAGATTTTAAACATGAGTTACAGAATTTAAAATCTGGGTTTATAAATACACACATTTTATAAACTGCATTTAAAAAATATGTAATTTTCTATCAAAATGATTCCTTGGACAAAATCAGCTAATTTAATAATTTTTTGGTCTAAAAATTGGTCTATAATTTTCCCCTGATTTTACCATCATGTTAAAGACAATGCTGGCAAAATATGCTAGCTTAGACTAGTCTTTATTTTCATAAAAAAGGTACAATTTGAATTTCCTAAATTTCCCCTAATGGCTTTGCTAGTATGCCCTTTAAGATACAAAATTGAAATCTGTATGTTCAATTAAATTGTATCATAATAGGTAATGTGTTTAGGAAAAGAGATAAATTTATATAATGCTACAATTCATAAGATTTGTCAATTATAGCAGCACAATTCACAAATGCAAAGAGGTGGAAACAACCCAAGTGCCCATCACTACATGAGTGGATTAATAAAATGTGGTATATGTAGACCATGGAGTTCTACTTGGCCATAAAAAAATGGTGAACTAATACCTCTTCTATTAACCTGGATAGAACTGGAGACCATTCTCCTAAGTGAAGTATCACCGGAATGGAAAAACAAACACCACATGTACTCACCATTAAATTTGAACTAATTGATTAACACATATGCACGTATGGAAATAACATTCATCGGAAATCAAACAGGTGGTAGGGTGGAGGAGAGAATGGGTAAATCCACACCTAATGGATACAATGCACATTATCTGGGGGATGGGCACACTTACAGCGTTGACTCGAATGGTACAAAAAAATTTATATAACCAAAACATTTGTACTCCCGTAATATTCTGAAATTAAAAAAATAAAAAATTAGTCAAGAACTTGAGTTTAAAATCTAAAATTATTTTGAGTTATTGATAAATAATCTTTGGATACATGGGCATACAATTTTTTTTTTTTTTTTAGAGACAATGTCTCACTCTGCCACTAAGGATGGAAGTGCAGTGGAGCCATCGTAGGTCACTGTAGCTCAAACTCCTGAGCTCAAGCGATCCTCCGGCCTCGGTCTCCTGAGTAGTTAGGACTACAGGCACAAGCCACCACACCAGCCTTGGCCTCTCAAAGTGCTGGGATTATAGGCATGAGCCACTATGCTTGACTAGCACACAATTTTAATATATCTGTGCTATTATTTGATACATTCTAGAATTGCCTTCAATTAACAGGTTTAAAAAGATGTACAAATCCCTTTGGTTTATGTTAATATATGTGTAAATTTTAAAAGAAAAATTTTTAAAAAACTGTGTAACATTGGAGAATGTTTCTGCAGAATAATAGATATATTTTGGTTTAGTGTACAAAAAAAGATAATTTTGTCCTAAAGTAAAAAGTATCTGGTTGTGTCAGAATAAAATAAATAATAATAAAAGACAAATTTTAGCATGATTTGTAAGTGTAAAAGATATCTCTTGAAAAGTGAACTTTATTTGCTTAAGATGATAGTATCTTTAAATAAAGAGTTGAAAAAAATGTGTTAAAAATTTTTGATCAAGTTGTTTACATATTATGGGCTTATTCAAAAGAAAAAAAAAGTTTATAAATCTTTACCTGCAAATTTAAAAGAGTGAACCAGAATGAGTTTTCTTTCTGTTAAAAATATCTAAGTTAGGAGTTCAAGAACAGCCTGAGCAAGAGCGAGATCCCATGTCTACCAAAAAAATAAATAAATAATTAGGTTATTAAGTATGAAATGTCTGATTTCTTTAAGTACTAAGTTTGACAATTGAAGTCTGACGTTTCTCTTTGACACTTCTTGTATTATTTTTATTGTGAAGGTACATCCTCAGTCTTTCAAATGCACATTTTGACTTGTGATTATCTTTCAAAATTTTTAGAGAAATTTTTATGAAACCATGGGTAAGTAAAAAATTCATGTTATTTTTGAATATGAGTTCCGTCATGGAACCAATGCAGCGCAGACAGCTCAAAATATCCACAAAGTGTTTGGGAAGGATTTGGCTAATGAACGCACAGTACATCGATGGTTTGGAGAAGTTGCGTTCTGGTGATTTTAATCTTGAAAATGAGCCATGTGGACGACCTGAGACTAAGCAGGATAATGATGAGCTGAAAGCTATAGTGGAAGCGAATCCATCTCAACCTACGCATGAATTAGCAGCAAGGTTTGACATTACTATTCCAACAATATTGGATCATTTGAACCAAATAAGCAAGGTAAAGAAGCTGGATAGATCAGTTCTGCATGAATTAAACAAGCGTCAGAAGAGAAATCATCTGGAAGCTTGCCTTTCTTTGCTGTCATGACATAAAGGTGAACCATTTCTACACCATATTGTTACAATCACAAGCATTTGGCACCATCACTGGACAAAGATGAAGTGCCAAAACACAGTCCAAAACTGAATAATCATCAATAAAAAGCTAATGGTGTCTGTTTGGTGGCCCAGTGCTGGTATTATCCACTACAGCTTCATGAAACATAATCAATCCATTAGCAGCAGATGTCTACTGTAACCAATTGGAAGAAATGATGAGGAAGCTTATGATTAAGCAGCCGAGATTGGTCTATACAGACAGGCCAATCCTCCCGCAAGACAATGCAACCACATGTCACACAAACAATGATGCTCAAACTACAGAGGCTGGACTTGGAAACTCTCTGTCATCCACTGTATTCACCAAACCGTGCACCAACTGACTACCACTTCTTTCAGGCTTTGGATCACTTCTTGCAAGGAAAAATATTCAATTCTCAACAAGCTGTGGAAAATGCCTTTTGTGATTTAATCACCACTCGCTCTCCACGCTTCTTCGCTGCTAGCATAAGCAAGCTACCGTTAAGATGGCAAAACTGTGTCAATAGTTTAGGCGCATATTTTGATTAATTGTACTGCTTCTTGTTTGAGATATTAATTGTTTGAGATATTAATACAATAAACTACACTTTTGATTCGAAATCAGACATTTCATATTTAATGACCTAATAGAAAATTTAGCCGGGCATTTTGCACACACGCCTGTAGTCCCAGCTACTCAGGAGGCTGAGGCAGGAGGATCGCTTGAGCTCAGGAGTTTGAGGTTGCAGTGAGTTATGATGATGCCACTGCACTCTAGCCCGGGCTACATAGCAAGACCCTGTTTCAAAAAAAAAAAAGTCTAAGTTATTTAGTGCTGAGATAATATAATTATTCTCTTAACTCTTTTTGTTATTAACATACTTTAATTTTTCAAAGGTTTTTACTTTGAAAAAGTTAAAGTTCTTAATGATAACTTTCACTAATTGCTGTGTTTAAAAAATATTACCTGTAGCTATTTCTTGCCTTAAGCATACCTTCTCTCCTATAACAACTCTTCTTGATTTTGTCTTTTCCAAATTTAGAATAACAAAAATGTTTATGATGGTTTTTACCCCTGAAATGTCTTTGGGTTTCCCAAATGAATATGGGTAACAGAAAGATTTGTTCCTTTACTTTACAAAAGAAGGAATAATAGGAATAACTAGACTTGTTTGCCATTCTCTAAATTTTAATTAACTCAAAACTATTACGAGAAGTTTTTTCTTTACCAAAGTTAGGATGAATTTTTTAAAAAACTGACATTCAAAAAGAAGTTCAGCATTTCTGTGTTAATTATATATAAATAAAATGTTTTACTGCAAGTGTGTATCAATTATTGTATGCTCTGGTTGTCAAAGAAAAAATACTCATGTAGATACAGTAGGAGTCTATACAAAGATTTTTGTCTCTAGGTTTAAATATGAAATGTCAGTTGGTGATTTCTGTGGTACATATTTTTGGGTAAATTGAAGGCCTAGAGATTTATCACTGTCCTAGGATAAACACTGACTACTTACAAGTTAATTTTGTGTGATACCTCAATAGAGAATTCTACTCTTCTACAATCTAAAACTGTAGTTTAATATAATAAATTAGCATGAGATGTTTATTCTTTTCACCAGAAGATATGAACAGACTTTCCTGCCTGCCAACTAATCAGCTTCCATGTGATATTCCAGGTGATTAGAAATTTTGGAAAGACCACTGGAAAAAGACTTCACTTAAACCTCATCAGAGAAGAACATTTCATGTACTATTAACAACTAACACAGCAGTAAGACTCCAATAATACATGTTTTCCAGATGAGACATAATCCATTGTCTAAAAACTTTAAAAACTACACTTAATGAAAGAGAGTCAGAGAGTCTCTACAGAATCATCAGAAGCAAATGGTCCATAAGAACAGATCCTCAGAACAAGCAGATGACTACATATAGTAGACAGATTTGGTTCAAGACCATTCCTCCCCACAAAAATCAGAAGCCAGAAGCCATTAGTCTTGTGCTTCTTTACACATTTTGTTCTTTATCCTCTAAGCCATCTTATTCTCCCTTGCTGGTTCTTTTTTCTGAACCATGAGTAGACACCTCTATCTCTCATTCATGCTAAGACTCTTATCCTTGATAATTTCCAGATATTGGACTACTTCTTCATGAACTGGCAAAATTAAACAACTCACATCTGAATTAAAGAGAAAAAACATTTGGTCATTTAAGAAATATCCAAATACTGTAGTTCATGGGACACTTGGGACATGTTTCAGCCATTAATTATAATCCCTGTGTCAGTGTTTATCTGTGATAGTTGCCAAATGCATGAGTTCCAGTCTTACATATTGCACCGTTACACTAGATGAGTCAACAAATAACCATCCAAAAAAATGACTAGAAGGTATAATGCTTATAGTTATCAAAACAACTACCATTATACATGTTCAAACCTTTTTAATAGATTCAGGCACTATAAACAGAGGTGCAAAACTAAATCGATCATATTTCCAAAAGAAAATGATTACTAGGAAAATTAAAAATGGCCATACTAGCAGTTAGGTTGTTGTGGAAGCATCAGAGATACTGAGAATTGAAACAGAAGCCATAACTTTCAAAACTTCATAACAGATGAACTGTACTAAACCAAACCATGTTGTACAACTTAGGGTACGTAAGCTCAAGCTTTTTAAACAGGACCCATTCAGACACATATGTTCTGTGATAAGACCACAGACAAAGTGTTCTAATTAACAGTAACTGCATGGGCTAATGTGGTTGAAGATTGTGTACTGTTCGAGCATCCTTGCCAAGGATGGTCAAGGCCATCCTTTGACTAACCCTCCAAATGATGTAAGTACCCTTCATTTACTTCCTGCTCTTGAAATGCCTCAGGGTCTGGAGTGCCTTCTCCTTTGTGCACCAGGATAAACAACTGTTGACTACAGGTGTATCTCCAGCAGTCTTTGCTTGGTAGGCTTTAAAAATTTTATGAAATTGGTATTATCACTATTGCTACATTTCAGATTTTGTTGAAAATTTTATCTTATATCAGTGTTGTCCAACAGAAATTCCTCTGATGATGGAAATGGTATAACCTGCAGAGTCCTTCACTCTAGCTCTAGCCACATGTGAGCATTGAGTACTTCAATCATCACCAGTATGACTGAGAAATTGAAGTTTTCATTTTGTTTAATTTTAATTCATTTAAATCTAAATAGTCACATGTGACTGGAGGCTATTGTATTGGACAGTGCAATCTTAGAGTATGTACCATTCCTACCCTGCTGGTGTACGTTACCAAAGGGGACACTCTTCTCAGGGAGTAGCGCATTTCCCTTCTTTACAAAGCCCTGTAATTGTCTCTGAATGGATGTAGGTTGCTGATGCAGGAGGGAAGGTAAAAACTTAGCTTTGGCCTTTTAAGGAAACAGTTTTGTTCATAAAGAAGTAGTTTCTGCCTCATTTTCTCATTAAACTAGCTCCTGCATCACTGAACGAAGATTAACAATAGCATTCTTCTATCTACTCTAGAGCCAAAGGTGTTATTCTGATTCAAGTACGACAGAGTGGAAATGCCTTGTGAATTCTGCTCCATTGCACTCTTATTTGTGGAAATTCCATGACGATTCTGGTATATTGTGAACTTTTGCCTTTATTTTTCTTTGTAATGTGAGTTTTCATACTTTTAGATGTCCTAATGGGTATTTCAAATAAAACCTGAGCAGCCGTGAACCAGAGGCTGCTTAGGCTGGCATCATCTTAAATCAGAAGTCCCAATGTCACTAGAACATTGATTGCAATGCTTGACAGTGTAGCAAGAATGTCATTGCTGAGCTTCGTCATTTTAGAGCATTGATTCTAAATCTTGACTGCACATTAGAATCACCTGAGGAGCTTTTAAAAATCCCAAATGTCATGTAATTCCGAATTTCTGAGAGTGGGACCCTGGCATTAATATGTTCCCCAGATGATTCCAATGGTGGCCAAAGACTCATTTTTAATAAGTGTTTTTAATACAACTAATGATTTCACACTCAAAATAGAATGAAATACCTCTCGGATAAGTCAAAGGATAATAATAATAATAATAATAATAATAATAATAATAACAACAAAGCCCCACTTAGTGACTTCCTGGCACTCTACAGTGTTTTCAGTCCCACAGCATTTCTATAAGGTGGACATTATTATTCTCATTTGTCATATGAAAAAGCTGAGTAATTGATTAGGGATCTGAAATTCTAAACCCTTGCTTTTTCAATACACTTTGCTGCTTCCACAAGGTCAGCTGAGTCACTGATGAAGTCTTAAG
The DNA here is from genome assembly GCF_000956105.1 of Propithecus coquereli. Classification (NCBI taxonomy): domain Eukaryota; kingdom Metazoa; phylum Chordata; class Mammalia; order Primates; family Indriidae; genus Propithecus; species Propithecus coquereli. The sequence goes on along the minus strand of NW_012135303.1, from coordinate 5,798,906 downwards.
GCCATCAAGAATTAATACTCTGAGCATTTATGGTATCTCATTCAGGACTACTCCTTAAAGAAAATGTATTCATTTTGACATATATTAGAGGGCATTATCATTTATCAAGCACAAAAATTAAGTTTAATATGCTCTTATTTTAAGCAGTATATTGATTTTCATTAATGAGTGTTGATTAATGCAGATATTCATTGAAAGTAAACTGGTTATTTTGTTTAAACTCCCTTTTTAATTCATTTACCAATCTTGTTTTGGGTACCTTATGTTAAAAAGAAACTATAAAATCGAATATATAAATGTAATATACTGTATAGAATAAGGAAAATACATTCTGGCTTTGGGGGAAAAAAGATAAATGAAAACAAATGATTCAGCTGAGAATGCCACTAGGTTTCTACGCACCATAACTGAGTGCTCTGTAAAGTCATGCTAAACCTTGCTCTAGGTTGGGAGGGTCTCCTCCGTTTTCTCACTATGAATTAAATCCAGAAAATACTTATTGACCACTTTGATCAAGGAATAGCAAAGAGATTATTCATAATGATCTTTTACATTAAGTAAAACTAACTGCAAAGCTACTTCACATTGTACCAGATGCAGTAATGCCAGATATATTTGAAGGGCATTTTTTTATCACACATTTGTGTGAGAAATTTGACTGTGTGTTCTATCTTAGTTTTACATGGCAGATATTACTGGCCCCAAAATTGCCTCTAGATTAGCCAAAATTGAGAGATTTGAGACCCAACGGAAGTTTGCATTTGTACATTGTCAATATCCTGGAATGGTTAAGCAGGCACATCTTCATAGCACAAACTAAAATACAGTGGTGGTTAAGAGTCCAGACTTAGTGTCAAACTGCATGGAGTCAAATCCCAGCTCTCTCAGCTGTGAGACTTTGGGAAAATTACTTAAAACTCCTTGTGCCTTGGTTTTCTCATCTGCTAAATTGGGATGATGACTATAATAGCACTATCTGATAGGGTTGTACTGATGCTTAAGTAATCAATATGTATGTGCATATTACTTAGATCAGTGACTAATACAAAGTAAGCATGTGCTATTATTATGCTCTAGGCTCATACTTTGAAGAACTTCATATAATTGCTTTGTACATAGGAGTTTAGAAATAGAATGTGATCACTAATCTGCAATACATCCTGTTGGTCATCACATCATTTAAGGACTGTTGATCCAATACCTATGTGGTAATAAAAGGATCTACACCTTCACCATCTTATTAAAAGAATACACAGAGTATTGGCAAAGTCAGAGGCATCTTATAAAGTATTTTTGCTTCTCTATTCAGGGAGGCTATGCTCTAAGACTTCATTCATCCATGTGGTTTGATGCACCTGTACAGAAGACAGAACTTCACTCATCTATGTACCTGAGGATTAGTCCTTGAAAGGAAGCTCAAGAAGCAAGTTACAGGCTATGAAAAGGACAGAAATGCTTGGCAGTACAGAAGATTTAGGCATTTATGAGCAACTTTATTTGACAGTGACCCCCTTGAAGTATAGCCATTAGGGATTTCAATAATTTTTATTTGCCACAAGAAAGACCTTAAGCAACCTCTTTGAATCATACAACTGTACATTTGTGTAAAACTTCATATTTTTCAAAGTAGGAGATCCACTGCCATCATAATCTTTCCTAGCTCTTTCTGAATTTTGCTTATCCTCTTCCCCACCCTAGAGAAGTCTGAGGAAAATAACATAATCAAGAGATTGATAAAATGACAACTCCACGTAAAGATAAATCTGTGGAACCCTAAGAAGGCAAAACCTTCATCCACAGAACACGAGTGAACTTGAACATATTATTCTGGGATTTAAATTTAATTATTTGTATCCAGAAGAATTTCTGAGGTGAACAGAATTCTGGCATCTAAGCAAGTAGTGAATTTAAGGATTATATATTCCCTTGTTGAGGGAAACCTAGAACAAGGACAAGAAGTATGTCTCCCATTTTATCAACTTTGCAATTGGGTCAACTTGGCCTAATATATAAATTCCTCCATGGAAGGCTAGATCATATCTTGTGAATTATAAATTGATAGGAAAACACCTGGCAGCCCAGAGATGTGCTAATGAGGCCAATCTGAGGATATGAGACTTAATATTTGCTAGTTAGTACAAAACTTCAAAGGTTGACATTTCTTTACATTGTTACCCTGAAGGTTTTTCTTACTTTCTTTTTACATATCAACATTTAAAATACATAAATTAACATTTTACTGGATTTGAAGTCTTATAAGGTCTCTCTTTGGAAAATGCCTTGATGACTCAAAGTTGGATTACGGCTTTCCCAGGGTCATAAGTAGGACATCATTATCTAGTTTGGGTTTCTCTTGCTGCTGTAATAGCTTTTTCACTTGTGTCTTGCCCTGAACTCTCCTTCCACGCCATCTTCCCCTCTGTTGTCAGTTCTGAAGGAGAGATTTAATCACATTACTGTCTTAAGAATACTTATTGTCTCCCTATAGGCCTATAGGATGAAGTCCAAATTCCTTAGGGAAGGTATAGAAGGCTCTTCTTCCGTGCGGGCTCCAACTTCCCTCTCAGTCTTAGCACCTCCCACTTTTCTCTAGGAAGTCTTCTGCAATATTTTGTTTGCTCCATGAGAACAAGAATCATGGCTGTTTTATTCACTATTCTACCTCAGTGACCAACAGGTTTGGAGGTGGCCAGGCACATAACACGACAGAGAGGAGACAGCAGGGTGAACTGGCAAGCACGTGCTTCTTTCAAAGAGGGAGGGGGCATGGGAGCCGCTACTCAGCTCCAGTCATTTGTTGCCATGTGGGAATGTGGGCCCAGTGTTGCCAGATCTTCTGATTTTTTTTTTTCCAAGAGAAGCCAGAAATCTGGAATTTTATGAGAAATCTTCCAATTTTTAAATCTTGGCAACTAATTCAAAATATTTTTAAAACACTGTATGGGCCAAAAAAAAAAAAAAAAAAGTCTGCCAACCGAATTGAATGGGACACAGACTGTGACCTCTTTGGTAAGAGCCAAAAAGTGTGTGTGATCTACCGAGCCTGGTGTTCCACCCACACCAAACTTCCTGCCGTTCCCCAAACACTCCATGTACTTTGTGCACCTCTTTAGCATTGGTCTTGCTGCCAGGGATGCTGTCCTCATTTTCCATGTGGAAACTCCTACTCATCCTTCAGGTCTCAGCCCAAATGGCACTTTCCTCGGTGAGGTTCACCTTTCCTGAGGAGAGCCAGTCAGAGCTCTGCCCAGACTCTGCCACAACATGCTCCATGTATATGGTGGTCCGTAAGAACCAGGAGAAGCTCTCTTATGAATCTTCTCTGGCACCCAACATGGGATCTGGCACATAGTAGGCTCTCACTAAATGTTTGTTGAATGGATGTGTTCCCATCAGAATGAATATATGAAATTTCCTGAGGAAATAAACACTTTTCATTTCCTCCCATCTTTGCCATGTTGATTTCAATGTGGTAGGCAAATCCATCTGTGGATGTTGGTGTCCTTTTTCAGTTCTACACTGCGTGCAGACTGTACTCTTTTGGAGCTCTCCGCTGTGCTCATTGGCTTAGGGTTAAGTGTATCTAGGCAGATGGCTATATAACTATTTGTCTTAAATAGACGAAATGATTCAGACAGGTTTTCAGAAATTTAAGGTGTAGAAGAGTGTTTCTTCAAAGACCTGGGAGTCAATTTTATAGAAATAAAATTATTATATTCCAGGTCAGATATCTCACATTAAAAAAATACACCCACTGATTTTGTCATTCTGGGAACTTACCTTCTTTGTAAGAATTCATTTCTTAAAACTGTTTTGGATTCATGTTTGATATACATCATGAGAATAATTTCAGTTTAAATGATTTCATATGAAAAATGAATGCCACTCCAATCCATCCTTACCTCTGTTAAAGTAAAACCACAAGGGCTTCTAATTCTTAATTTCCTATCTACACCCTACACTTCCCAACAAGCCTATCCACATAATTTGACCACATATTCACCCACACAAAAAAAGCCCACTGATTCCATACACACACATACATATAAACAAAGGAATACACTGAGCAATTTACATATAATCATTCCATCTACACAATAATATTCAACATAGACTTTCCCCTCTGGAATGTGATACACTCATATGTTAATTAAGAAACTTCATTTTTCCTGTTTCCCAAAACCCATACACTCCCCTATATTATTTTTCTGAAAATTTCTACATTTCCTAAGATTTAGATAAAACTTTTCTGGAAATATGAAAGGATTTTAAACAAAGGGCAAAATGTTTTCATAAAGTTATCAATAGAAATTTACTCTCTTATTCAGAAGTTGGCTAGTTAGGTGACTCAAGTAAGATCCGAAAGAAGGTCCCACCCACCCATTACCACTATCATTCCTGTAAAATTTCAAAGAAAATTGTTTTCTTTAATAAGACAGTACAAATTTGACATGATCCAAAGAATGACCATAATTTATAAGATCTCAAATTCCAAATAGGCAAGAGTGAAAGGAACAAAGCTTTCAAAGGATTTGTTTTTCAAGTCAATAAGACATATTATTTTGCATGATGATTGATAAATTATTGTAATATGTAATAATTGTAATTATTACTCTATATGATTATAGGACAGTATTTGTTCTTTCCACAACAATATTTTTTCCTAAAATACACCACTAATAGGATTACTCAATTAGGGCTCTGGGAACTCCAGAAAAGGGTCAGGGTAACACATAATGCTATACTTGGCAGTGAAGTTGAACCACAATCCCAACCTCCTGTTTCTGCCCTCACATACAAGTCTCCAGAGGCTAAAAAATGGGCCAAGTCATCAGTGTCACTTATTAACTTAAATGGCCTCCTCAACAGTAGAAATGAATAAGGAACCAGAAGCACTAGGCAATGAACTTGAAGGTCAGAATCTTGAGCCCCCCAAACAGTGGGACCTTGGTCACTGGTCAGCACTAAACATTGATGGGTTTCGGGACTCACTATTACAAATATGGCATCTTGACATTTGAGAAAACCGCAGAAGCAGGAAGATCACTCTCTCGCCTTCTCTTGCCCTTCTCCTTGAAGCAGGTCATAAAACCTAGGAAGGATTTTTTGACCTTCCCCTGAAGCAGGTCATAACATATTCAGGAGGTACCTTCCCTACACCAGGAGGAAGGGAACATCCATATTTCTGAGACATTGGGCCACAGAGAAGAACCTGAACAAACATACTTGATTAAATTTTCTCCCAGTTTATTACCATTAGATTATACTTTTTTTATCCAATCACACTTCTCTATGACTATCCACTTCTTCATCAAAGCTAGCATAAAATATATACACATTTACCCATTTTGAGGGGTCTTCATTTCCTTAAGAAGGCTCTTGCATCATGTAAAATTCTTAAATAAATATATATGCTTTTCTCTGGTTAATCTGTCTTTTGTTATGGGGGCTTCAGCCATGAACCTAGAGATGGGTGAGGAAAAGGTATTTCTCCTTCTCTTTGGCATCAAGAGAATGCCGTAGAGACACCCACCCATCTGTTTATGCTCTATCATAGTCACTGAGTGTAAATGTGATTAAATTTAGGCTTTCAGAGCACAGGGCTCCTAATCTGATGGCAGGGAGATCAGGCCACATTGCTTGGAATTAATGGATTTTAGACTGTGCTGAGCTGTCCTTCCTTAATCTCCTGTCTAGGATAGGTTGCCTGAATACCTAAGACTGGGTAATTTATAAAGAAAATAAATGTATTTCTTATAGTTCTGAAGGGTGGGAGGTCCAACATTGAGGGGCCATATCGAGTGAGGGCCTTCTTGCTGGTGAGGATTCTCTGCGTAGTCCTGAGGCAGTGTAGGGCATAACATGGCAAGGAGGCTCACAAGAAACAGGTAAACTGGCTTTTATAACAGACCCACTCTCCTGTTAGCTAACCCACTCCCTTAGATAATCCATTAATCCATTAACCTATTAATCCATAAGTGAATTAACCCATTCATGAAGGCAAAGCCTTCACAACTCAGTCATCTCTTAAAGGCAGGACCTTTTAATAGTGTCACTTTGGGGATTAATTTTCCACATGACTTTTGGAGGGGACAAACATTCAAACCATGGCACTTGTCTTTCTGGCACTTCTTGCTTCCTAGTCACTCATTACAAAGCATTTTCAGAATTACTTGTGATGGCAAAAATATTACAAATGCCTAAGATGTTGTCTTAGTTCATTCAAGCTGCCATAACAAAAATACCATAAATTGTGTGCCCTATAAACAACAAGCATTTATTTCTCACTGTTCTGGAGGCTGGAAAGTCCAAGATCAAGGCGTGGCAGATTTGGTGTCTAACATGGGCACTTTTCCTGATTCACAGAGGATGTCTTCTCATTGTGTCTTCACAAGGTGGGAGAGGCAAACAAACGAACTCTCTCAGTCCTCTTTTACAGAGCAATAATTCCATTCATGAGGGCTCCACTCTCAGGGTCTAATCACCTCCCAAAGGCTCTATCTCTTAATTTTCGGGTTTAGGGTTTCAACATATGGATTTGGGAGGACACAAACATTCAGACCATAGCAGATCTCAAATAGAAAAAATAATATTTGTATCTGTAAATCAAGGAACAGCAGGAACAAGGATATAGTAGCCTTAGGGTAAAATAAGCTATTCGTGAAGAAAGGAAAGGAGGTTAACTGGGAATCTCTTTCTGTCGTTCAATGGGGCTTGTCCATAGTTTTAATTTTCAGAGATCATAATAGGGAAACATCACACAATGAAGGTAGTTAGGATTTTCAAATGGGAAACTAGAGAAGGTCATTTTTAGACCAAAAAATCCAGCATCTTTCCTTTAAAGGAAAATAAAAATCCTTCAGTGTGATGCAGTGGTAGACAAGGCTCATTATTAGGTATAAATTTTTAAAACCTTATTAGGATCCCCAAACCAGGAATATAAAAGTACAGTTTCCTTTCCCCTTAAAGACATATTTATTGGCATCTACAGTAAAAAAAAAAAAAAAAAAAAAAAAGGCTTCGGAGAGTCCCAAATGTATCCAAATAAGCAGTTAAGAATATACAATGTGCATATGCCACATCAAAAGAGGTATTGTAATTTAAGGACTGTGGGGTAAAAATAAAACCCAAATCTGCCACGGTTGCATAGAAATGTGTTTAATCCTCTGTCTGAGTTATTGGTATAAAACATTACCCCACCCCCCACAAGCCTTGACACAAACCTTGGTGGAAAGTTAGCCAGGCCCCTGGGCTCCTGCAAGCTCTGTGGTAGGGTTGGCCAGTCTTCATCCCCCACCCAGGGGCTAGCACGCTTTAAATAAACTCATCTGACTTTAAAGGAATGCTATGCAGACAGACAGATTGTTTGCACTTGTATTTCTGAAATGGAGACACTCCTGCCTGTGTTAAAATCTGCAGCTTCACTGCAAAGAACAGAGCCAGGGAAACCTCTTTTGTGCCTGACAAAGGGACACTTGTAGGCATAATAGATTCCCTTCTCTTTAGGCATACAGCTGTCCTTCAGACCAGTCAGGAACTCTGGGCCCATGAGGCCTCCACATGGTGCCTAGAGAAACCAGGGGCGTTTTCCCAAAAACTATATTCGTCATGCTTTGGTGCCAAATGAGTGATTTTTTAGTTCCAATTGCACATGCATATAATGATTATAATTCTAAGTAAAAATTATTGACATAGCAATAAAGCTAAAATTGGTCTCCTCTACATGTTCACATGTTTATTAAACATCTACTTCATGCCAGACCTTGTACTGACTCAAACAGATATGTGAAAAGAGCATGCATGTGGAACACTAAAGAAGTCACAAAGGCTAGACAGTGGGTTCAAGAGGAGAATGGCAAAACTCAAGGAGGGAACTCGCACCATTGTAATGGAATCCCAACTTAGCCAAGTAGTTCAGGCTGAAAGTCAGAGATCAAGGCAAAAAAAAAATCTCAAAAAGTTTCATCATCCTTGAAATCATTGACGAAGGTGCCACCTCGGTGCCATATGCCATCTCTCAACAAATTTATCCCAGACAGGCTTTCCTTCAAGAAATACATATATTTAAACACTGGCATTCCATTCAGTGAGGTGGGATGTCCACCCCATGAAAGGCCTGAAGAAGCTGCTGGTGAAAGAGCAAGTTCCATTTCCCACCTCCTTCTCACTTCGACACATGCTCTCACTCAGTGAAATGGAGTTTAAGTTTTTCCTATAGTATTTCATCATTTACATTGCAATTTTCGGGGATAGACAAAATAGATTTGGATACTGTCATGAAGACTTGTCATAAAACAGGCAATGGAAATAAAAAGAAGAGACTTCAGAGAGAAAATGTAGGTGGTAGAATTGACAAGATTTAATGATTACTGAAATAAACAGGATGAAGGAAGGAAAAGTAGAAGTTATGATAAGGTTCGTTTTTGACAGGGTATGCAAAATTCGACATCATTCTTGAAAACAATTTGTAACTTGAGCTAGTAACACAGAGGCACATATAAAAAAACCTCTCACTGATGGTGTGTACAATAGTGTTTTGCCCAATATCTGCACTTCGAAGGACACAAATTAGGGTTTATGATTTATTTGTGTGCCATATTTTTTATGTTGTTATCATTTGAAACTGTGAAATGATTTTTTTAAAAGCCAGATTAGTTTTGATGGCAAGGACTTTGAACTGGCACCTAGAGGTGCAGTGCGGTGGCTGACTGTCTTTATGGCAAACATGCTTCTCATGAAAGCCTGCCATTGACAAATTAGTGATCTATGGATCCCACCAGGTACAAAAGAATACTGTTATTAGCAAGAAGTGATCGGGGTCAAAGGTATAAGTGGGCCATTGTGTGTACTATAGCACTTTCATAAAAACAAAAATGTCAGCTCTGACTTGAACTTAAAGAGAGAAGCTATAATGGGTGTTTTCTTTCACTGTGGTTTATTTTTAGCATGATATTGAATCTTTTAGTATTGGGACCTGGTATTCGTACTTGTGGGGAATTCAAAAATCAGTAATATTCCATCCCAACATTTTGACTAAACTCAATACTACCTGTATTATATCTGTGGAAAACTATATTTTCATTTTTCCTCTATTTCAGTCCATATAGAATGGAGTGTGTGTTTGATATTGTAGTCAAAATGAAATTAATTATGTTTGTTCAACTTATTTCTAGCTCTTCAGTGATATTAGCTAAAAAGACATGAATGATTATATCTTATATTAAGCAATAAAAGAAAGTGGCAATGCTGAAATATTAAGGTTCTTATAAGATTTTCTTTCACAGAATTTTGTCTGGAAATTAAAATATTACATAATTTCCCTAGGGTAAAACTTGCCATGTATTTATTCTTCTGACTATTATAATACCGGGTACAGCCCTATCTTTAAATTTCAAGATACACGTCTCTTTAGAAATGAGTAACATTTTTTATCAAATCATGGTATAAAACTTTTTAAAAAATAGACAATTCAGCTAAAAGATGGTTAAAGTAACAACATTACTGTCTAAATTAATAAAAGGTGGCTAAATTTAGGAACAAAAAAAAAACCCTTTACCATTGAGGAATATTAAAAGCTGAAATAAAGTCAATCTATCATTTTAGTATACCAAATTGTTTTTTTATTTAAGAATGCCTGATCAGTCTAGGTTCAGGGGCTCAAGCCTATAATTCTAGCACTCTGGGAGGCTGAGGTGGGAGGATTGCTTGAGCTCAGTGGTCAGGAGTTTGAGACCATCCTGAGCAAGAGCAAGACCCCATCTCTACTAAAAATTAAAAAAAATAGCCAGGTGTCATGGCATGCGCCTGCAGTCCCAGCTACTAGGGAGGCCGAGGCAGGCGGATCACTTGAGCCCAAGAGTTTGAGATTGCAGTGAGCTACCAGGACGCCACTGTACTCTACCCACGGCGACAGAGTGAGACTGAAAAAAAAAAAAAAGAATGCCTCATTATACTAAAATTTATTTAATATAATAGAAAAAATTCTCAATTTGGCTATAGTGACTACACTGCCTTCAAATAAACATTCTTTCAATAATTAAAATGACATCTTAACCCTATAATGGATAGCAAATTAAAATATTATATACACTACGTATGCAATAATTCTCAGGTATAGCTCATTTGGTGCCACCATTTTAGAAAGAATGCATCCCAGGTCTGAAGTAAAATTCTCTTCTGGGTAAAGTACATTTTTGGAATAGTAAAGTTCAGTGGGATATCTGGAGAAACATCTTTGTATCTGCTCAATAACTACACATTCACAAAAAGGGATCTTAGTTTTGGCCAAACCCTTATTAAGAAAAAAACCCACGCCTATGTAAGGAAAGACACAAGCTAGAAACATGTGAACACAACTGAAAAGTTTTCCCAGTGCATCTGGTCCCTGGCAGTGTGACCACGGAGGCCACTTGGGAGGGTGCAGGGAAGCTTCCCAAGGACAGAGCACAAGGCCCCATTTCTCCTGAACTCAGGCAAGTTGTATGTTTTCTCTGAAAATGTGGGCCCAGCTCTCGGTTTCCTCCTCCAAGGATTCCATACCCTAAGTTTTCTCTGTAATGCTAGAAGTTGGCCTGAATTTCCAACATTTCAACATTCCCAATTAAAGGAAGATTGTCTTTATCGGGCTGGCAGATGGTGCTGCAGCAGTCTGCTTCAAGCTAAAATGTGCTTGGGAGGCCTTCTCTGTCAGAGATTTATCAGAAGAAGCAAATGCACCAGGCACACCTTCCATGGCAAGAAACTGGGTGAGTGACAGGTCCTGAATGAGGTACAGAGAGGGACAGAGATGGTGTAGAGACAGAGAGAGAGGTGGGGATAAACAAAAGGCTCAATTACAACCTGGAGGTCTCTGCAGCTTGAAGCCCTGTTTCAAGGTTTTCCGCAAGAGCCAGTGAAGAGTAGTGGTTCATATCAGAGAACTGAAGTCCAACAAACTTTATCTTGACTCCCTTTCTGCCACTTATAGAAGGGCAAGATCTTTAACTTTTTTTCCTGATACATACAATGGAGACAAAAGGGATATTGTCAGGACCACATAATAATGTATTTAAAGAGATTTTATTATGCAACTAGCATTGACACAATATAAGATTTCAATAAATAATATTATATTTTTAATCTAAGTCAGTTGAGTTTATATCTATCCCAGATATTTTTGGAGATGTAAATGAAATTATTTTTATAGCATACTGGCCCAAATATTACTGATTTTGGTGGCCTCAGAGTAGCTCACCAGATTGTGCTGTTAATACAGCATAAAAACACTGGACTGATTGGTTTCTACTAGGGGTAAAACGTTAATTTTGGACTTAGTGCCAGCTAAAGGTTTTGTTTTCAAAAAATCTACTCTGGGTTCTAAATATCTACATCAAAGTTAAGTTCTCTAACAATTTGACTTTTTTCTGGTTTTACCATATCCCTCAGGCCAAGTAAACATTCTGGAAAAAAATAATCTATGAAATGTTGAGGCTGCTGGTTAGCATCTGGCCGAGAGGTGAGGTAGTAGTGTTCTTCCTACTGATGATATCCTTTATGCATCCCTTTTTGGAATCAAGGCCAGGGTCTTAACCACCAAGTTGTCTCAGAACTGTCAGCTATGGTGTTAGCTGTCAGTAAATCTTTTTTTCTCAATAAAGCCTGCCTGAAAGCAAAAGACTTTAGGAGCCAATGGAAGCCATCTTTAATTGTAATATTTTTGCTAAATGTATGGTGAGGAAGTCTTCTAGGAGTAACCTTCTTAGAACTCTAAATTATACTACTATAGTCATTTACCCAAGACTGGTAATATGAGGGCAAATAGAAAATCTTTAGGGGGTGGGGCCTGAGACATTTTGAAAGTAATTAAAAATATAAATGAAATTTGGGACAAAATTCCTCTTCTCTCTTCTTCTTGCAACTCTTCTGTAAATGGAAGAAAAATAACTAAATTCATTTCTTAAGAAAGGCATTATTAGTGGAAAGTTTTAGCAAGAATGTAAAGCAACTGGAACTCTCCTACACTGGTGGTGAAGGTGAAAATTGGTACAATCACTTTTGAAAATTGTTGGTCAGTTTCCACCAAAGCTAAACTACACATAGTCTATGACTGGGCAATTCTACTTCACCAGTAGTGCATACATATGCCCAAAAAACATGTACAGAAATGTTTCCTTTATGCATAATAGCTAACAGCTGAAAGTAACACAAATGTCTGTCAACAGTAGACTGGATAAGTAAATTGTGATATTCATACAATGAAATACTGCATGCCAATAAAAAGTAATAAACTATTGCTACATACAATACACAACAGATGAACTTCATAAACATAACAGTGAGTGAAAGAAGCCAAAGAGCACCAAAGAGCACATGCCATATGATCTACCTTACCTAAAGTTTAAAACCACACAAAACTAACTTATGGTGCTGGAAGTCAGAACAGTGGCTACTCGTGGTGGAATAGTCATTGAAAAGGGGACAAGAAGGGTGGGTGCTTGGTAACATTTTGTTTCTTGACCTTGGTGTCTGGTTATATGGGTGTGACCCCTTTATGAAAATGCATCCAGGTATACACTTATGATTTCTATGCTAGTATGCACCTATGTTATACTTCCACAAAACTTACGCAGCAAAACAAAACAGACTCTTGTTCAAAGACTAGAAAAAGTAAATTACAGTTTGAAGAGACAATTTGCTAGTCCTTCCGATTCTCTACAAAAGTACATTAGAAACAAATTCAGAAGACCTGGGTTCCATTCTAAGCATTTAAGCAAGTCACTTTTCCTTCCTTGGCCTCATTTTCCTTTTCCGTAAAAGAGGTGATGTCACTAGAGGGTCCCTAAGATTTCTCTTGGCTCTAGGCAGGCATACTGACCTCAAAACCAGCACACTAAACCACCAAGCTTGTTGCTTCCTAGATTGGATATGAGGAGGCAGATCACATTTTTGAAATTTTCCCAAAGGTGAAGACTACTTCTTCCTCAGAAAAATTTTGGGCAGTCTGATGGAAAACAATTGGACAGATTTCTAGAAAAAGATTTTTTCTCTGTTAGCCTATATCCTATCAATGTTAGGTGTCATTAAGCAATAAGCCCCTTAAGAGAATTTATCCTTAATTCTAATACAGGTTGAACATCCCTAATCCAAAAATCTGAAATCTGAAATGATCCACAATCTGAAACTTTTTGAGTGCCAACATCAGGCCATAAGTGGAAAATTTCACACCTGGCTTTATATGATGGGTCCCCACCAAAATACAGGCACATAACACACAGTTTTTTCAACATCCCCAAGGGAAAAAAGACCCTCCCAGCCCCCTTCAGTATTTTTTCTGTACATGCCTGGATTCCCCACACACAACCATGCCCAAAAAGGTCGTGAAATGGCACCTGTGCAGGCCAGACACACCCCACGATGCCCCACCTGCAGCTCAGACCTATGTGCATTACTTACTGTGCTTTTTTGTTTATTCTCTGCACTGTGGTGTAAAGATATTGTTGAAAATGTCAAAAAGGTATACACAAGGAGTGCAATGCGCACTACCCGAAGGATGGACATATTTGAAACACGGACTTCGGTGGGGGGGGGGGAACCAAGGGCAACACACGTAACCTAAACATATGTACACCCATAATTTGCTGAAATAAAAAAAAAAAAAAAAAAAGGCCTGCAGATACCCAGCCTATGGGTAACAGTGATAAGAAAAAGAGGAAGCATTTATGTTTATCTATAGCACAGGAAGTCAAGCTGTTGGAGAAACTCGGTAGCAGTGTGTGTATAATGTGTACATGAAACTTAAATAAATTTTATGTTTAGACTTGGGTTCCATACCCAAGATAGCTCATTATGTATATGCAACTATTTCCAAATCCTAAAAAATCCAAAACATTTAGGATAAAGGATATTCAACCTGTAGAAGTGAGAAGAGTTAAACCGAGAATGGGAGTTGAAGTAATCAATCTAAAGGCACAGTGGCCTTAAGTAGGCTGTTCTGAGAGGGCAACTTTATCTTCTTGAAGATACCAAATGTAGCATCTGGATTTTTGATTGCCTATTGCATGCGACCTCCTAACAAACTGGGGTTATCAGCATTCCCTTGCCTACTAAATTCTGCCGAGGTGGTCTGAACCGAAATTAAATGCAGATAGTTTAAATGAGGCTTTCTTTATCATGTTCACCACGTTCTTCACTGAGCCAAAAACTTTCCTAAATTGGGATTCTTGTTTAGAGAAGGCATTGTCCTCGCCCCTGCCGTGAGGAAGAGGGCAGAGCCCTATTTCTTCAGGCTCCCTTCCCCTGGCCCCTCTCTTCTCACCTTGGGACAATCTAGAAAAATTATCAGGATGGAAAATGTTTTGCTGAAATTTTTGTGCATATCGTTTCTGAGGATTTTCCAAAATAGCAAAGGGATGCTGACTTCCCACTAAGACTCAGTAGAGTGTAGCAAATCAAACAATTTTCCAAAAGGCATTTTCCTACCACTCAGCTGACCACATTTCCCACCCCACAGAGAAGTATTGTGGCTACAAGCGGAATTGGATCTGAGATTCTCAGACAGAAATAGGTAAGTTTTCAAATCTTAGAGAGAGAAAGAGCAGAGAAAAATTCCAGGGTAGTAGACTTGGGAGTGGGGCAGGAGAAGGTGTAGGAGATGACAAAGAAAGAATAGACATGTTATCAGAAAAAAAACAAATCCACTTACTTCGTGTAACTGAGTAGAGGTGGGGTGACCTCGGCTCTCTGGTGAGTGTGGGGAGTGACTTCTTGAGCAACACAGAGAACAGTTTCAGACTCTACTCCCAGTGATCTGTGGGTCTCATCTAATCAGGGAAACTTTATTTTTCATCATTCCTTGCTGAGCTGTGACACATGAAAATAATTACTGAGGTTAGAGATGGAAAATATTTATTAGGTCAGCTCGACCATCCTCGCCACTATGGAGGCGAGCTCCCCCCGGGCCTGGAAGACAGAGCTGTGTCAACAACCTGGCATGTCCCTGTCTCCCAACACCTGAAAAGCAGGTTATTCATCCCTTGGTCTCTGCTGGGTCTCTGAATGCCAAGCAGAAAGAAGACAGCAAGATGTAATCCAGAAACAGGAACTCCCGGCTCCAAGCTGCTGGCTGACTATTAAATGGGTAGTTGTTGGATCTGGCTTCAGAAGGTTGAGATCCAACCCCTCCTTGGAAGACTCCATTACCGACTTGTTTATGAGAGATGCAGGAGGCCCTGTTAATGGTTGGGAAGTCTTCTTTTGCAGGGTTGCATCCTGTGCTCATCCTTTTTCCTTGGGTAAAGCCTCACTCCTCAGAGCTGAGGCTCAGCAGATACTTGTTGAGGTGCCTGCACGCCCCACCGGCTGTTACCCAGCCAAGGAGGACAGACGTGGCTCCCTTTCTGCTTGCCCAGTTGGGTCACGCCCTCTGAACCTTCTTCCTTTCTGCTGCTTTTCTTCTGCATGGCTTCCAGCTTGCTCACAATGAATCCTTCCTAAAGAGCCCAGGGCAGCACTTAGCCGTCTGAAGGTGGTCTCTTGAGAGCCATCGAGACACGACTCACCCCTGTGCTAGGCTCCAAATAAATGACTTCTTAACCCACCACCAGCTCCAATGTGTGCGCCCTTGTTTCACGCGGAAGTCTACGGCTGGTTCTCCACACAGGACTGGGCGCACAGAGGTGCTTAGCGCGTAAAATAGTGCTCTCTGCCGCACCCCGCTCCCCGCGAGACCAGGGCGTGTGAGGGCAGAGGACGCTTACATCTCAAAATCGCGTCTCACACTGACAAGTAGCTTTAGGACCTCACACAGAACCGGTCTCAGAAAATAGCCCAGAGAATTGATTCAAATTCCTACCAAGCGCCAGAATATCTCAGGGGAAAATGGAGCAAAAGTTGCTATAAAATTAAGGAAGTGACTGAGGGAAAAGGTTATAATGATTAAAGATATTCGCACTGAGGGCCAGGGTTGCTTGTACAGGTGGCGTAGGGTGGGAATAGGCACACACGCAAAGACAAATGATCCATACAGTCTGCTTGTCCACGCACAAGAACGGCCTATCCGGGATGTTTTGAAGGTAACTGAAAACCGTCCACAATTCTCCTGGGTAATTTCATAGCTCTGTGGAGAGGGAGATCTTTTACTGTCGCAAGATAGGGCCCTAATATTACCACGGGCTGTTTACATCCTTCAGGCCTGTCAGGCAGGGGCAGTGATAATTGAGCCCTCAGCTCTGCACTAAGACTGTGTGTTTAGCGGTGAGTGGGGTTTCACATAAGAAATCTCGCAGAACTTTGAATACGCTGAATTTTAATTAGGGCACTTTACCGGTCTCCTCACTCCCTTGTCCACATCCGCCGCCTGTACATCGTGCGCCCCGGCGGCCGGAAGACCTTCCCACACTTCAGCGAGGAACGCAGCGTCCCGGGAGGAATGTCCTGACTGGGAACTGAAGCAGGTATTTGAGGCTGCGTCAACATTTCACTAAAATCACTGATCGATTTAGTTTTAAAAAGTGAGGGAAGTCATGTCAACCATTAAAAAAATCCAGCTTACTATTTTTACTACACTCATTGGTTAACCGTGTAGTGTGGAGCCTTCTCTCCCGAATGACTCACTAGCAGTTACGGTGATTGTGTAGTGAGCTGTTCCTGGGAAAAACATAAATCGGAGTAAGATGCCGTAAATGATTGGATGCGTGTAATTAAAGGTAATAGTTTTGAAACAAGAGGTTTTAGATTCAAATAATAATCGAAATGACAATGGCATTTCAAGTCTCTTTATACCAAACTTGAATAATATCTCCTTTTCACTTGCTCCGTTATCTGCTGAGGGAACTGTGGTGGAGAACTTGCCTCATTTCGATATATTTTTCTTATTCATTTTAATATCCATAAACACTTCAATTTTCTTCCCTGTTCTACTGGGAAAAAAAGTCATGCTTTTCACTTTTCTTTTTTGGAAAATAAATTAACCAAAATATAATATGATATTTAAGTGAAGAGTGCCACTGACATTAAATGGTCCACGTGGCGTTACATTATGTTTCCCATTTTATTCTATGCATCTGTCTAATACAGGCTAACACTGGTGTTCATGTAAATTGCTCTGGTTTTATAGAACAGGATGCTACATTCTTTTTGAAACCCAGGGCTCTGGTGCAGTAATAGAAAAAAAGGCAGCAACAAAATAATGGGCACTGGCAATCAAACTATCATTATAGGTACATTATGTGCGGGGTGCTAAATTGGTAGAAGGCCTTTATTTTTAATTTCTGCTCATCTGTTCACCATTATTAAGCGAGCTTAGACACCAGAGGAGATTTAAGAGTGACAGAGGGTAATTATACACTTTAGGAAAAGATATTTTTCATCATAGAATTAGAACTACACTAAGAAAAATGCCCGTTCAAAATTTTATACAGGGCTTCTATGTACATTCTTGTTTGAACATGCACATAATTTTCATTTCATATTCCAGTTTCATGTAATGCTAGTTCTGTTGGATTTTTATAGTTTCATTGGATATCACTTCAAAGTTTTTTAAAGGTCATTAGTTTAACAAATATTTGTTCATTTTGCACTCTGCACTTAAAAATAATTCATTATGCAATTAACAAAGTTTTAATTTTCCAATTATGGCTAGTGTCATTGGGATGAAACAGTGAGTATTTAAACAGAATCACAGACTTTGGTTAACTCTTGAATGATTAGGGTCACAAAGTTGTAGTTTTATTTATGTATACTTAATATACAATAAACTCCATTTATTTAAATTGTACACTTTTATAAGTTTTGATATATATGAGATCTATTTTTATATCCACACAAACATAAACACAGACTAGTGAAACCACTGTCACAGTCAAGACAGTAAACATAGTCATAACCCCTGCAAAGTTTTCTTGTGCCCCTTCCTTTGTAATCTCTCTCTCACCTTTCTAATCCCCTGCCTCAGGCAACAATTAATCAGCTGTAGATTAGTTTACACTAATCACTTTAGATTAATCACTATAGATTAGTTTACATTTTTTTCAGTTTTATTTGAATGGAATCATACAGTATACAATCTTATTTTCTGGCTTCATTCACTCAGCATAGTTATTTTAAGATATATCCATGTTGTTGCATGTATCAATAACTCATCCCTTTTTATTGCTAAGTATTATTCCACTGTATTGTTATATCATGATTTGTGTATCTAGTCACCTGTTGATGGACATGTGGATTATTTCCAGTTTGGGCTATTTGTATTAGTTGGGGTTCTCCAGAGAGAAAAAATCAGTAGGAGATAGATAGATAGATAGATAAGAGAGCATTTATTTGAGGGATTGGCTTATGCAATTATGGAGGCTGAGAAGGCCTTCAACAGGCCATCTGCAAGCTGGAGACCCTGGAATGCTGGTAGTGTGGCTAAATCCGAGTCCGAAGACCTCAAAACCAGGGAAGCCAACGGTATAACTTTCAGTCCAATGCCAAAAGCCTGAAAATGTAGGGAAATGCTGGCCTAAGTCCTAGAGTCCAAAGGCTGGTAGCCTGGAGTTGTTGTCCAACAACAGGAGAGGAAGAATGTATCCCAGTTTTAGCAGATAGATGGACATATTTGACTTTTCTCTGTTTCTGTTCTGTCTGCCCCCAGCAGATTGGATGGTGCCAGCCCACACTGAGGGCGGATTTTCTCCACCTAGTCTACCCAGACTCACATGCTAATCTCCTCTGGAAACACCTTCACAGATATACTAAAAAATAATACTTTACCAGGTTTCTATATACTCCTTAATTTGATCAAGTTGACACCTAAAATTAACAATCGCACTATTACAGATGAGTTTGCTGCAGACATTCATGTATAAATCATAGTTTGGAAATATGCTTTCTTTTCTTTAGGGTAAATACTTAGGAATGGACTAATGGAATATGGTAGGTGAGTGTATAAATTTTTAAGAAATTGGCAAACTGTTTTCTACTGGTTGTACTATGAGAGATCAAGTTACTCCTCATCTTCACCAACATCTGATATGGTCAGTCTTTTTAATTTTAGACGTTCTGATAGGTGTGTAGTGATACCTTATTCCGGTTTTAATTTGCATTTCTCTAATGGCTAAAGATTTTGAACATCTTTTCATGTGTTTATTTGCTATCCATATATTTTCTTTGGAGAAGTGGCTGTTTAATACTTTTCTTTTTTTTTTTTTTATTTCAGCAAATTATGGGTGTACATATGTTTAGGTTACTACTACACTCATTGGTTAACCGTGTAGTGTGGAGCCTTCTCTCCCGAATGACTCACTAGCAGTTACGGTGATTGTATAGTGAGCTGTTCCTGGGAAAAACATAAATCGGAGTAAGATGCCGTAAATGATTGGATGCGTGTAATTAAAGGTAATAGTTTTGAAACAAGAGGTTTTAGATTCAAATAATAATCGAAATGACAATGGCATTTCAAGTCTCTTTATACCAAACTTGAATAATATCTCCTTTTCACTTGCTCCGTTATCTGCTGAGGGAACTGTGGTGGAGAACTTGCCTCATTTCGATATATTTTTCTTATTCATTTTAATATCCATAAACACTTCAATTTTCTTCCCTGTTCTACTGGGAAAAAAAGTCATGCTTTTCACTTTTCTTTTTTGGAAAATAAATTAACCAAAATATAATATGATTTTTAAGTGAAGAGTGCCACTGACATTAAATGGTCCACGTGGCGTTACATTATGTTTCCCATTTTATTCTATGCATCTGTCTAATACAGGCTAACACTGGTGTTCATGTAAATTGCTCTGGTTTTATAGAACAGGATGCTACATTCTTTTTGAAACCCAGGGCTCTGGTGCAGTAATAGAAAAAAAGGCAGCAACAAAATAATGGGCACTGGCAATCAAACTATCATTATAGGTACATTATGTGCGGGGTGCTAAATTGGTAGAAGGCCTTTATTTTTAATTTCTGCTCATCTGTTCACCATTATTAAGCGAGCTTAGACAC